>NC_022010.1:69413367-69419500 GCF_000317375.1 Microtus ochrogaster
GGGGGGGGGGGGGGGATCACATGATCATCTCTGTAGATGCAGAAATGGCCTGTGACAAGGTTTAAAATGGAGTATCAGTGCAATTTCTAGCAGGACCTGACATTCGAATACAAGCTTGTTTTCAGATTTGACATAGAAAGAAAAAACCTAGAATGTGGACTGATTCCTGGAAGGCTTGCACTGCCTGCAGTCAGGAATCACTAAGGAGACAGTGATCCACACTGTGCAGCTAGTATAGGGACAGGGCACTGGAGAACAGCCCAAATGTGCAAACATAAAAGGTGAATTAGCTTTGTTTAAAAAAAAAAAAAAAAGGCCAAATTAGCTCAATAGGAAAAGGCAATTGTCAGCAAATGATGCTCAGCACTGCCCCCTTCATATTATTCCATGCTCAAAAATGAATTCAAGATGAACCACAGCAAAATTAAGGGAAAATCCAAAGGAATTTCAGGAGAAAACACCTATAAAGCAAATTTTTACTAACTCGGGAATTAGAAAATAAAGCTCTACAGATCTGAACAACAGCATCAACTATTACAGGTGTTTCCTAACACAAGTCTCCCTGGCATCCAAAAAGAGCATGTTTAGAAAGGAGTAAGCTAGCACTGCACGGGAAAGAGGCTGACAGACAACGAAGGCTCACTCCCAGTGTGAGTAAGGCCCCTTCTGAGGAGTAAGAAAAAACTGAAGGAAGCTCTATGGAATATTGCCTGATGATGATAAACACACATAGGCCCTACACTCTGGCAACTCTAGTCTGAGACAATGCCACCATTAAAAAAAAAGATGTGTGGTGTTCTCACTAGCCTTAATCAATTAGTCCTTAATTATGTATGAACAGAAACTTTACTGACAGATAATAAATTACAGTATAGTCAGTGAAATACCATGAAGCAATAAAATGAATTAAGACCTGAGATGAATATAAAATTCCCCCAAAATATTATTTTATTAAGTAAGTGTGATTCTTAATCTTCATTGTCAACTAGACAGAGTTTAGCAATCACCATGGAAATAAATCTCTAGACGCAGCTGTCAAAATTCTCTACATTGCTTTTGTTAAGAAGAAGAAACTTATCCAAGTGTGAGGAGCACCAATCCACAAGACCAGGGTCCCAGAAGGAATAGAAGGAGACGAGAGCTGGGCAGCAGCATCCACCCCTCTGCTTCCTGACTGCAAGTACAGGTGAGACCCAGCTCCTGTTCCTTCTGCCATGCTCTCTCTCCCTGCTACAGTGAATGGCACCCACCAACTGCAAGCGAAACCTCCCTTTCTTCTGTAAGTCACTTTTGTCAGAGCAGCAAGGTTAACATGTTAGGTGGCCATAGCACAGACTGTCATTTTTATGACGTATACCTATTGATTAATCCCACCTGCAGCAGAAATCAGAAGAACAGAACAGAGTCAGAACACAAGGTGGGACTTTGTGATACTACTCTATATTCTATGTTAGATAGTGAATGCAAACTGAACACTTACAATATGCACATATTATTGCAAATAAATTATGCTTCAATAAAATAGCAAGATTTGTGCATCTGTGTCCACTACAGAAGAGAACTACAGTTAAATGTGCATTTTTGGTGACATGAATGAGAATGTTTCCCATAGGCTCATGGGTCTGCCAACTGGTGGAGATGTCTGTGAAGATTTTGGATATGTGGCCTTGCTAGACAAAGTATGCTACTGGGGTAGGGTAGGAGTTCAAGCTTAAAGCCACATACCATTCCTGTTTGCTCTCTGCTTCCTAACTGTGCTGAAGAAGTGACCTCTGGGCTCAGAGCTTCCAGCTCCAGCCATCATGTCTGCCACCTGTTGCCATGTTGTCCTAGCCATTCTGGACAAGAACCCTCTGGAACTTTAAGCCCAAAAGAACAGTTCCTTCTCTAAGCTGCCTTGGTCATGGTGTTTTATCATAGCAATAAAAAAGTAACTAGTAGAGATTCCATTTAAACCTTGGAATATGGGCTTCTGAAATATGAAAGTTGAAAAATTACGCAGTCAATGACAGTGTCTGAATTTTTGCTATCTCCTCCCCCACAGATGACCAGCTGATTGCAGATGCTGTTGCTTTGCTAAAAGAGAAATAAGTCCATCACTAAGTTTGACTGGGAAATCTCATTGAATTTACAGTTAATTAATGGGTATTAAAGTATATGCTAAGATTTGATTCACAAAGAAACAAGATATACTAATTTATGAAATGCCTCTAATAACCAATACACAATAATAATCATAGCTCAATTTGGGAGAAATGATAGCTGACGAACCAGCTCCTTAATTTAAAATGAAAGAGACTGGAAAAACTGAATGGGAAGAATGTTTTATTTAAAATAAAAAGATGGCAGCAGACTGGACTGCAGAACAAACATGACAGCAGGTCTACCTGGAGCACTAGTCAGACTGAGGACGTTCTACTCCGGTTCTGTCACAGGAAGATGGGCTGGGAATGATAAACTATGGACATACATGGAAGAGACTCAGGGTGCCTGTATTTAGAGACGGCTTTTACAACATGTACAGGAATGAAGTCGCAGGTATAATTTAGGAACTGGAGGCTGATGGCCTACAATTAGAGAGCAAGGCAGAATGCAAAAAGCTGCAAACCAGTGATGACAGGAATAAAAACTATATATAGATCTCCAGTACTGTGAACATCATTTGGAGTTGGGGCTAGTTCAGTTGGGAGTGCTTGCCTAGTACCTCAGCTACACAGCAAGTTCAAAGTCAACCTAGGATACACAAGACTTGTCTCAAACCAAAAAAAAAAAAAAATCAAAACAACAACATAATAGGGTCAAAGAGCTCAAGTTAAGAGCTCTTGCTGTTCTTCAAAGGACCAGAGTTTGGCTCCCAGCACCTACACTGGGAAGCTAATTATTCCAAAACCCAACGAGATCCGATGTCACCATAAAGCCTCTGTAAACATACACATATACACATGCAGAAAAACACATATGAATAAAAAAAAAACTTTAAGAAAAAAAGCAACAACAAAAATCACTAGACATTAAAAGGTTTTACGACCAAGTGAATGTGATTTAAATGTGAATTAAAAAACCCTCAGTTCCCTAAAGATGACACCTGGTGGCAGCATCACTAAAATACAGGATAAAAGAACTAAAGAAAAAAGTTCTTAAATATTAAAAATCCAGAATTACAACCAAAAGGTAACATGTATATAACAACTTTAATTATGTATCTGCACATTCTTTTCATTTGATAAAGCCCAAACTAGACTAGATATAAAATCGAGATGGAAATTTGGTATCATTTACTTTAAAAATTAACATAGTTGGGCCTCTGAAACAGGCATCAGATCTACCATTGTTTAGAAGATGCAAACACAGTGCTATCTCAAGCACTGAGCTGGGAACCTGAACTCCACTGTCGGTTCATATCCCTGAGAAAACAGCACAAACTGCCTAAAAATCATTTTTTTCACCTTTAATCCCAGCACTTGGGAGGCAGAGACAGGTGAATCTCTGTGAGTTTGAGATCAGCCTGATCTACAAAGTGAGTTCCAGGACAGGCTCCAAAGCTATAGAGAAACGCTGCCTCAAAACAAAAACAAAAAATCATCTTTCCCACTTAAAAAAATAACTGACTGTACTTCTGACTTGCTGTGTACAAGCTGTGAACGTCCTGATTCAGTATGGACAGAAGCACTCCAGCTTCACCAGCTGTCTCCAAATACAGCAGACAGGAGCATGCTCCCACCACAGCCCAAACAATCCTGACCATCAAGCAAACACTGGCCCATGCACACAGTTCAAATCAACAACACTCAACTGATCAAAATACCATCTTTTAATTATTAGTTATAATATTGTTGTCAAGTAAATTCAAGGAGCTATGATATGGCTCCCTGATGAGGAAAAAAGACAGAAAAAAAGGAGGTGGGGAGAGAAAGGAAGCCCCCTCCAAGAACAAGTGTACCCCTATTTTTACCCGTTTTCCATCTTTGGTCTTCTTTAAGTTCCAAGTGCCATCAGGCAACTTCTCAAAGAACTTTCTTGCTTTTGGTGCTTGGTCAAGAATATGAGCAGGTGGGATGCCCAAAACTTCCACAATTTTATTCATCTGATCTACCTGTATTAAAAAACAAAAACAAAACATGTAATTTCAACTGTATATTCATTCACTTCTGCTTGTCACTTCCTCCCTAGGTCAGCTGCACATGACCCTGTGCAAGGCCCTCTTCTGAACACTGAGTACGCAGTCAAACCACTAGATGTGATCCATTTTTGCCCTCATGGGCTGCACACTCAGCAGAAGGGAAAGCAGATAATCAACAACTAAAAACACAAATCTACAGTGAGCCTTGGGACTCAGATGCAATGGAAACACTAAGACAGGGTGGGGGAAGTTTTAAGTGTCTAATAAAGCCAGAAACAAAATTGTACTGACATATAGGCATTAATTAAATAACCGTTTAAATGAAAACTATGCACGAATACAACTGTGTATCTATCATGAGGCTAAAAATCATGCGTAGTGACAGAACACAAAAAAGCAAATAGAAAAAAATCCTGTTTGGGAAGAGGCCAACTAGAAATGTAGTCAAGCCATAAGGAACTGATTCTGGACAGAAACAACTCAGCCCCCACCCTATGGATGACCAAATCCATGGGTACTCAGATCTGTTGTACAAAAGGAATATATGCATGTAATTTACATGCATCCTCCTATACGTCAGATCTTGTCTAGATTACTCATAATTACAAATACTAGAAAAAGTCATTACACCGCACTGTTGAGGGAATCCTTACACAAAGAAAGGGTCAGCACTTGTTCCCTACAGGTAACATTCCTGCTATGCTAGACTTGGTTTACCAGTAACAGCTACACTGTGATTCAATTAACCTAAAGACCGTATTTCAAAGTTAAGACATAAATAATCTCAAGTATGATAAAACTCAAATTCAGACATTTGTACTCTCCCATCTCACAGACAATTTCTAGCAATGAAAAGACATGCCTGGAATAGTTTTTGACCAACCACTTCTCTACCCATACAGATGTAATCTTTTTTCACAAATATTGCTGATAGAATTAAAAGGTGCAGAGCCAGGAGGGAGAAGAGAGATCACAACCTGAGTCTGAGCACAGAGGACAAGAAAGAAGGTGGGGAAAGGGTCAGAGCAGCTGAGTAGGCATCAGGGGGCTCTACTGGGAAGCTGACTTGAGAACACAGTCTGCAGTGCCATCTGGGAGCCAGTGCATTAAGACAGGAAGAACAAGTGTAAAGGGCCAGGCAGGGCTGGTGGTTGGTGTTTTCAGTGGACCACAGAAAGACTGTGGGCTGAGTCAGGGGAGCAGGGTGAAAGGGCAGAAGGGTCACTGAAGAGAGCCGGCTCAGAGGGACAGAAGTATATCAAACACAAAGGATTTTGGTTTTGACAATGAGAAAAATGGGAGACCACTAAACTCCCAACTGATCCCAATACTGTTTAATCCCAAGAAAGTTAGAAATTATAGGTTAAATTATTTATTTATTATATATACAGTGTTCTGTCTGTCTGTATGCTTGCTGGCCAGAAGAGGGCACCATATCTTATTACAGATGGTTGTGAGCCACCAAGCAGTTGCTGGGAATTGAACTCCGGACCTCTGGAAGAGCAGTCAGTGCTCTTAACCTCTGAGCCATCTCTGCAGCCTCAGGTTAAATTATTTAAATTCAAATAAAAACAAGTATTATCGAAGTTGCTTCCAACTGCTTCATGAGCTGAAGTTAAAACTAAATGTAGAAGCTTTTAGGTAACGTGACAAGATCTCAACACAACAACAACAAAAAACACCAACAAAAGTTAAATCATTTGGACTTTCTTTTTTTAATCTATAAATGAAAATTTAGATTACGATCCTAAATGATCAACTTTCTACCAAAAAAAAAAAAAAAACCATGAATTCTACAAAAAGTAATTTTAAAAAAACAAAAGCTCAGCTGCTCTGCAGGGAGCTCACTATTCCTCACCTCCAGAATCTCTTAGGAACAGAAAGCCTGCAGACTTGCAGTCTCTGTGGCCCTAAAATCCTAGACTTACTAGTTTATATTTAAAGATTCAGGCTGCATCTACCGACTGAGCTGTGCACTGCTCTCCCAGTGCTGTGCCCCAGCATCTACCGACT
>NC_022010.1:69419690-69431945 GCF_000317375.1 Microtus ochrogaster
AGCATCTACCGACTAAGCTGTGCACTGCTCTCCCAGCACCGCATCCCAGCATCTACCGACTGAGCTGTGCACTGCCCTCCCAGTGCTGTGCCCCACTCTCAGGGTCTTAACCAGCATTCACACTATCATTCAGGGTGTCCTCATCTTCACCACACACTGAGGCTTTCTGTTACTGTACTTAAACCTGCAAAATGTCTATGAAACACTATGTCTAGTCTAATTTACTATCTCTTTCATTAACATATTAACTATCTTAATAACCAGTTAAGAATTCTAAACCTACCATTATATAACTGACAAAGAGGAGAAATTGTAAGAGTGTAAAATAAGACAAGCTGACCTCAAACCCAAGTGATCAAGCTGTTAAGCAGACACTGTCCTATGAAGACAACTTTCAGAGAGCATTGTCTCTATGGAAACAGAGCTGCACATCAATTCTTCACATACCTCATTGGCACCACTGAACAGAGGCTCTCCAGTATGCATTTCAACCAAGATACATCCAAGGGACCACATGTCAATAGCAAGATCATAAGGCATTCCCAGTAGCACCTCTGGAGACCGATAAAAGCGACTCTGAATATATTGGTATATCTGAAACAAATTTCAAAATAGTATTAATCCTATATGTTGTGTTTATTTGTATTCAACATCAGATTAAAAATACTCACAGCCGGACGGCAGTGGCACATGCCTTTAATCCCAGCACTTGGGAGGCAGAGGCAGGTGGATCTCTGTGAGTTCGAGGACAATCTGGTCTACAAGAGCTAGTTCCAGGACAGGCTCCAATGCTACAGAAAAACTGTCTTGAAAAACCAAAATCCAAAAACAAACAAAAAACCCAACAACAAAACCTTACTACTCACGGCAACAGGAAAGCTCAACATTACACTATGAATATAATTAAATAACATTTCAAAGGAATAACCAAATAGAAAGTTGGTTAAGAACTCAGACCCTTTCATGTAATGTGGTCCTACTTCAGTAGTCAAGAGAAACAGTAACCAAGTTAATTACCCCTGCTCTGGGGCATGGCTCAGTGGTAGAAAGCAGTTGCATAGCACGGGTAAGGGTTTGGATTTGATCCCCAGCAAATACTCTAGTCCCAAACGTCTTAGACGTGCGGTATTCACACTGTGAAATGTTTGTCAGCATTCCATCCAGGTCACCAGGTTTTCTACCCCAGTCACAGAGCACCCTTGCCCAGGGGCACCCTTGCCCTCGGGCCACCTTCTGATTGTGAGCAGCACAGCACATCCATGGAAGGCATTTCCCAAGTAACCACAGCACAATTTAACCCTTAAACGTTCAGTGGCCTAAAGGGGTAAGGTACCTCAGTTTGTGCAGACAGAGGGGGAAAATCTACTGTAATTACTCTCACAGTGGGCATGTATTTCCACTCACAGTGTGTTTTATTCCTGCAACCAGGAACAACGCTAGGCTTTTCAACAGCATTCAAGGCTGTACATTTTGGTTCTTAATCCAATTTAAAAAATTATTTCCACAACTACATAGCTTTGCTATTATAAAATGATGTGTAGAAATGATAAAAGATAAGCTGCTAACCAAACTGACTCTATGCCTTCCCTATAAATAACCTGCTCCACTTAAAACCTAGATACAATTGGACAAGATAGGAATTTCACAAGCTTGGAAAGAAAAGAATGGGGATGCCAATATAAAAATATTAATATCTGGTTGTTAGATTAAAATGATATTTTCAATACCTTTATGCAAATAACCATGATCTCTTTTGAGAAGAAGCCCTGCATCTTCTGTTTGCATGTAAAAAACACCATTGGCACAGACGTCACATGGCCAGCAACCACAGCAGGAAACCTGCTTTCCTGACCCAGCTAAGTTTACTTCTGTTTTGCTTTTCAATACAGGGCTTTTCTGTGTTGCCCTAGCTGTCCTGGCTTTCTGTCTCTGTCTCTCTACGTATTATTTATCTTGATTATATAAGAGAAATAATTTTACTCAAGAACCTAGATCAAGTTAGAATTACCCAAATTTTATACTAAAAACGCTATTTAGAAACTATAAATCACCTAATATTTCTTTTATCTCTTACTCTTAAAAATTTTTAGCATAAAACACAATTTTTAATATTAACTTAAAAAAATCAGTATTTTTCAAGTACTGCAATCTGGATTGTAAAGAGACATCAGCAGATTTGCTACATGTTCAAGATAAGGACCCATCCTCTAATTGCCTCCAAACTATAAATACATTGCTTAAAAAAATGCTTTAAATAGCTATTTGTACTCTTCTACCTAATTCTACTGTTAACTCACAAGTCCTAAAGTGATACTTACCCTCTGCCCCAACTGACAGGAACTGCCAAAATCAACAATTTTGATTGCACTCCGTTTGGGGTTACACAGGAGGATGTTCTCAGGCTTTAGGTCACAGTGAATGATACTAAGTTCTGGAGTCGCAAGGAAAAGCAGTGCTGTGCACATCTGCTGTGCAAACTTTCGTGTTAGGTTCAAAGAGACCCCTCGGAAATTGGTGTTCCTCAACAAATCGTAAAGATTGTAGGACAGCATTTCAAAAACTAAACAAAGATGGTTTCGAAACATAAAGTGGCGTTTCAAATGCACTGAAAGAGAAAAGAAATTTCACATAAGTTATACATAATGGTGAGGTAAGAGTTAACATCTATTTGTGTTCTCCAACACTTTGCCATCCAGTGCAGAATGGAAGGCAAGGTAGTCTGGAGATCAGGCCCCAGCACTAAGAACTCGTTCTTCTGATTGTTAAGAGTTTCTACCACTCTTCTAAGTTAGAAAAGCAAGTTCTACTGGTTTGTGACAGTGTCCGTTTCATCTGACAGTCCTCTCCACTGGCTTTGGTCAACGGATAAATGTGTGTTTAATAGCCATTTTCACGAGTAACTGGCAAGCAGTTTTCTGGAAACTGCCTAAGAACAGCAGTCTGTTTTTTGTGTTTTAGGTAAATAAACAGAAGCAGTGTCTGGAAATTGTGCCGAGTAAGATCTTGGGAATTCAAGATCGATGGATTGATTATGTTCAGTAAGCTGAGAAAAGAAGAGTCTTGTGTAAGACTCAGGACTTTAGGCAGCTATGAAGCACAGGTCGACCACAGAAAGAAATGGCCAGTAGCCTATGACTGGGGACAGTCCAGACAACGGCAGTGAGTGCTGCCGGCCTCTACAGGGTCCCTAGTAAAAACCTGTGCTTCAGTGTCACCAGTGAGCACAGCATTTGAAGGAGGCAGCCTCAGCACAAGCAACCCCAGGTCAGAAAGCATCTGTAAGTCAGCTGCTGCCATCTTAGCCAACAATGGTTAAGATAACTCCTTAGTATCACAAAAATAGCTGTCTCTACAAATATTGCCAGAAAAATATGACAGGAGTCAAACAGCCATTGTGGGAGAAAACACACAATGTATACTAAGCCTTCTTGGCACAGTCCTGGACGGACTGCCTTGAGAAGTAGACATCTATAACTATTTTTAGGTCACTCATGATATAAGTGATCTAGAGTAGGGATAACCCACACAAGACATATTCTATGTGGTACAAATAGGAGTCTACGGCACTCCTTGACACTGTAAAGTAATAAAAATAGTCTTTACAAAGTTTCCTATCTGTTCTTAGTCACTTCACAATTTCTATGTTTAAAACTAAAAGCAGCTCCTTGACACCTCACAGACATGGCCCTGTGGGGATTTTAATCTCCTGATTAAGCAGTAGTCACAATAGGAATGCAAAAGATTTCTTAAGTCAAAATTCCAATGTGAGTGTGAAAGTCTGTTCAAGAAGCTGTGCAACCAGAATGTTCTGCTAATAAAAGATCTACCCACTTCTAGTTAACCACTCAGTCACTGGGAATCTATGAGACATTAGCAGGAAAACTCAAACACAGATATGTCTGTCTGTCCATCTTTCTGATGGGATTCTGAAAGAATGGAGAGTACGTAAGATTTTCTACAATATATGAAATGAAAATACTTTTTAACAGACTACTGTTACTAAATATTCCAGAAAAAATATTCTATGAAGAGGAGTAAAAGGGAAGGATAGGGAAAGATTCACGGATTTCAATTTAGTAAGAAGGAACAAAACTTTGATGCTTTGTGCCACACGGTGACCATAAAAAAGAAGAATGCACTGTGAGCCTCAAACACAGGAAATAATTTCAAATACTTTCAATAATGAATGCTTATCCTGGCTTGAACATTGTGTAGACAAATATACATTAAAATACACACAGTAGAGAAAAGGGTACAACTACTTGTGCCAATTAAAATAAGTTATACTATATGGCAAGTGTAGTTTTAAAATTCAAACATGAGGTCATCAGAATAAATTATATCCATTAACTGTCTTTGAATTCAATGGTACCATCAAAAAGAAACCTTAAGCCTTTAATTGAAGGTACAGGTCAAGTAACACCGTGGCGTCTAAACACCCCTGTTGCTGCTGTCATCCAGAACAAAATCCTCAGTTCTGTTCTGAGTCACTAAGAGTTTTCCATACTCTTAAACAGGGACCTCAACACCCAAAACACATGGCACAAGAATCAAAAAGAGGACTAAGCGTGTCCTGAGAGCTCTGTAATTCAGGCATCCCTTGATGTCCTCTGGACAGAACCAGGCTACTGGTCACTAAACAGACCTCATGTGAACAGCATTTCAGTAGTGTGAAGAGAAAAGGTTCTAAGACACACCCGGTAATATCAATGACTGCCCAACAATTTCCAGAGAAGAAACTAAGGTAAGTGGCACAGTCCTTTCTCTATAACAGGGACCTCTTAGACGGGACGGTCTGAACCATCTGAAGCTCACAATATGGTAACTGTGGTAGGACTAAGCCACAATGCACTCCCACGTCTTGTCTGAGTGATGCCCGTCTGAAATCAGCTCTGTCTGTGAGACTGTGTCTTCAGTGAAGTGCTGCTTATAATGTGAATGCTGCTGCTTCTCCTGTGCGCACGTCTGCAGCCAAACACCAGGAGTGTCCAGTAACTTACACAGCAGCTAAACGCTAAAATGGCCAAGAATCTGAGGTAAATTGGGCCCTTCAACATTTGCCGTAGAAACAATGTGTGGTGTAGGTATATTGTTTTACTTGGAAATAGTCCTAACAGTACAGTGAGGCTAAACTTCTGGGGGAATGAAGTCATTAGTCTAGGTATCAACAGTCTCTTATAAAGGGAGGTGCTGGGATTATTCTATGCGATCCAATAGTTCAGAACAGCAGTGGGATGGGCAGCTGCATGGGACACCATCCAACTGTGATTTTAGCGCACAGCTCCAACACTGTTACCATCGCTGAGGAGAAATAACCCTTGTCATGGAGAACTACTTTGGTGCCTCTGTATTCTGGGAGCAGCACTCTGTCTCCAACTTTGACGCCTTTTTTGAATCTCTTCATCCTTTCCTTTCTTATCTGAGCCCACAGCTAACTCTGCTGCTCACACACAATCCTTTCCTTGAGACTGTCTAGAAGCATAACCCACCATAGGTTACAGGTCCAGAGGCACTCCCATTCACCGATTCTCTGTCAGAGTGGAAGAAACGCTAATTTCTATTTATGTGGATGTATGAAAGTCTGTGGTCACACGTGTGGCTAAAGAAGAGATCAATCTCCCAGAGCTGTGAACTTGGTGGCATGTTTTCCTTGCAAGTGAACAAAATGATGGTGCTTTATCAGCACTGATATTTTTAAAACAATATGAAAGTGGTAGGCTGTAGAAATGGCTCAGTAGGTAGGGTGGGTACACTCCAGGAGACCCCAGAGACCAAGAACCCACATCAGACAGCTTCAAAACTAACTCTAGCTCAAGGGATCAGATGCCTCTGGCTTCTGCAGATACCTGCATACATGCACGTATATACACACATACATCTTTTCAAAGGATGAAAGCTGTAATTAGAATGTCTTTGGCTTTACTGCTTCTGTTTCCCTAAGGAAGATGGTGTGACAATGAAACACACTGGCTCTGGGCTTCTGCAGAGACAGGTCAGATCCTGGCCGCAGCACCAACACCTTGCACACTCACTACTGGAAGGAATTTCCATAAGTTAAGGCTGAAGTCATCTTCCTGTGGGGTGGCCAGAGGAGAAGCAGCAGGAGACAGGGTGAGTATGCCGTGGTATGCTCCCTAAGCTACAGGGAGTCCACAGCACTCAATGCTGCTTCATGGACCAAGTCCACCTGGGGTGGGAGGGGGCTGAGATCCCAGTTCATTCTCTCACACACTTACACAGTCATACACACAGCGCTAAGAGTCACCTGACGATGACTCCCTGGACAAAGACACAGTAAGGCAAACACATGGCACCTGTGAGCTGACTTAGGCAATAAACAACAACCCTGCTGGCTGTCCACGGCTTCACACTAGAAGCCATCCAAAGCTGTGAACACAGCTCCCGCTGTCCACACTGGCTTTAAGATGGAGCAGGGTGTCGGGTATGAAAGTAGCTTTACCTATGTAGTATTTCATTTCAGTGTCATGTTTGTTCATGAGCTCAAGCAGCCGCACTTCGATCTGGGCTTGATTCAGAAACGCTTTCTTGTTCTTTATGATCTTAATGGCAACCCATTCTTGTTCCACTCGATCATAGGCTTTTACAACCTACAAAAAAAGAAAAGGAATCCTCAGTTTCATTAGTAACAATGTTACAGTTTACATTTGTTTCCACCATACTGTGTATCTACTTAACTCTTCTTTAATTGTACATTCCTCTGATGTTTCTAAGTAACAGAAATCCTCCTTCAGAACCTCTCCTGTATATCTCCTGACAGTGTCTAGACAGTGACAGAGCAGACACCTGCAACAAAACTAGAGCTGCTTTCCTCCTTCAGAAACAACCTGACTCCTGGTGAATTCTGATTTAATCTTTATTCTTTCTTAAAACAAATGTATACATGTACTGTATATAAGTATGTGCATATGTATCTGAGTATGTGTGTGTGTATATATATATAAATAAATAAATTTTTCTAAATAAGACAACTTACTCAACACTACTATGTTTTTGTTGTTGCTGTTTGCTGTTGTTGAGATAGGGTCTCACTGTAAAACCCTGGCTAGCCTAGAGCTCCCTATGTAGACTAAGCTGGTGTCAAACTAACGGATCTCCCTGTCTCTATCTCTCCAGTTCTGGATTTAAGAGCATGTACCACCACTTCCAGTTCAACTATTCTTTTATGTAGAAAAACATCGATATAATCCTAAGAATACATAAAATGTTCTAATACTTATCAGAAACCAATTTTCTAGTTCTAAATTAGTTTCTCATATTAGAAGAATTCGTTTAAGACACCAGTAAAGTATGATGACGGAATGTCATAATGAGATGTCCTGAACCTGATTAATGCATCACACATTTGTAATATGATATACAGTCTGAGAGGCAATGGCTTTGGATATATTTGACCATATTCAAAAGGTCTGGAGTTGGAAGAATCTCAAAAGATGCCAGAGAGAAGACTGACCATCACTGGGTCAGGAAGCCTTGACTCAGGAGGACTTTTGTGACAGATCTGCTTCAAGTCATACAGGAAGCAGAGATACCAGTGTCCACATAGCTGGAGGCCACAGCATGTGTGTGCATTCTTCTATTTGATCTATGGCTGCTAAGGTGGACAATATACTTCTGTCCTTAGCACAATTTGACACATGAATATTACTTCACAGGTTAAAAGAATATATTCTGCTTTCTCTCAAGGCTCAGAGAAGTACTGTCAGTATGTGCTTCTTTTTAAGACATGGTCTTATATACCCCAAGCTGGCTGCAAACACACTGTGTCACAGAACATCAACTTAAACTCCTGATACCTCTGCCCTACCCCACAAGTTCTAGGATTGTAGACATGTGCCACCACACCCAGTTCTACAATTTGCTTGCTGGTTTTTAATCAACAAAGCAAAAACAAATTTCACAAAAAGCCATTTTGATCCCCATTTTATTGTACTCAGTAAAAAGTAGGTTTGAATTGCATGGAATTATCTAGCAAGATGAATGGCATGAACAATAAATCACATCTCTAACCAAAAGAGCTTAGTGACTCAGTGAGGCGGGAGAAGGGCCAGGGAGTAGCCAGAGAGATAAGTTCAATAAGTGGCATATGTTCAATAAGAGGCTGTGACCCCAGCACTTAGGACGCTCAAACAGGAAACAACCTGCTACCTATGCAGACCGTTTCCAAAGACAGAAACAGTGAGGAGGAAGTGAGCAATCCCGGGTGAGTACAATGTGACGAGGACAGGAGAATCCTAGGTGCAGAGAAGGGCAACAATAAACAAGGCCAGGTCCCCCAAATAGAGTCCTTAGCGCACTAACTGCTGGAGTATGGGAAGAAAAAGGAATTCTGAAGCCCATATGCCTGCATCCAAGCTTGGTGTGGTTAGACCGGCCAGGATATGCATTAAGCCCCAGCCCAGAGAGAGGAGAGTGCATGCTATGCTGCTGCAGGGCTCTGAGCAGACAGAGGCGCAAACTCTACAAGGAAGACCTGCTAGACTGAGCGCAGGGACAGAAGAGGTTGACTCTGACTATCAACAGTTTAAATTTATCACTTTAGCCACCAGCTAAAAGTAAACAGCAGCCAAAGAAACATTTATAAAAATAAAAGGGATTTTTAGGGCTGGAGAATTATGATCATCTAAATATTTAAATACATACTTTTCACATCAATTTATTACTAGCAAAAGTGTATTACTAAGAATATACTATCATGATTCAATATAAATTTTAACTAATGAAATTAAGCTTTCTCTATTAAATTACCTGTCCAAATGAACCTTTGCCTATCAAGGAATCAATTTCATAGCGATCCATCCACTTTTCTCCGTTCTTTACGATATAATCATAGTTATCATCATCATAACCATCGTTGTAAACCTTGCGCTCCTTCTTATGACTGGAATCGTCTCCCTGACCTTGTTGGTGTCTTCGTTTCTTTTTTGCATAGTAAACCTGAAATAAATACACACAGGGTTAACTGTGACTTAGGTCACTGTTGAGGATATGTTTGAAAAGTATGTTCCCAACAAATCAGTATAAAATTGATAAACAACTTCTTTAATAAAAAATACAAAACAAAGATTTTCTGCAGTTGAAAGCGAGAGAGATGTCCACAGTGAAATCCAATGTTGTACTGCAGATACCTTTTATAAATAAGAGGTATTAAGAGATTGGTCTAATATATCCCATTAACAGAGAATCAAAATCCCTCAAGTACGCTTTTGTTAATATATGGCATAGTTTATATACAGTAAGATCACACAGATTTTAGAAATATAATGAACTCCAAACGAAAGAAGTAAGTTTTTTTCCCTCTGACTTTCAATGTCTTTCATGCCTTCTTCTCCAGTTAATGCCAATTTGATATTTAATCTTACAGCAAAAAATTTTTAAAATGAAAGTTTTAAATATCAATGAATTGATGTTTTACTAAAGCCATCCAATTTCAATGTCCAGAATAATCTACTGACCGATGAAAGCCACACGTTCATTCTGTCCACCACCTCCCTGCCAATCCCTTAAGCCTTTGTGGTCAATCACGAACTGAACTATTTTCTTGAACCTGAGTTTCTTACACTTTAGTTCTTAAAGCTACTGGGGTGACAACAATAATATCCCAAGAAATTGGTACCTTGATGCACCGTGACAAGACATCTGATAAACGAGCTTCGACAAAGATGCTATTAACAACAGTTTAACCGGGGATTACTAACAATTCATCACGTTAACAAACTGACATTGATACACTGTGAGAAATAATGTCTCAGATATTTCCGCATTATCACAAGGTATAATAGATAAAATGTGTACAGAATCCACCTCAGGAATGTCCACTGAGGCTTTCTAATTTTCTCTTGACACTCTGCGAAGCACTAAATGCACTGAATTGTTGTCACATTTCTACAGACCTAAGAACCCCTCTTTGGCAAAGTGGCTGCAGAGACAGCAGAAGATAAGCCTTCAATGGGAAAGGCTCCAGTGGGGAAGCACGGCCTCTTCCTCACGGCTCTAAAATTCTCTTAACAATCAGTTCTAAAACTAGAGTTGAGGCCAGAAGCAAATGGCAATCAAGGAGAAAAGATCCAAACACCAGAAAATAATTTTTAGTGGCAACAAGCCAGGTTACAAGAAAAATAATTCAATGTGCTTTTAAAAAAATCCTGTTTTTCAATGAAAGTTTTTAAATATCTTACCATGGAAAGACAGAGATAAAAGAACACACATAGCTCTGTAATCCCAGCACTCAGCAGGTTGGGGCAGGAGGACTGTTTCGAGTTCAAGACCAGCCTAGGCTACGGAGTGAGATCCTGCCTCATAAATAAGCAAACAAACAAGTAAACAAATAAATAGACAAGCAAGCAAACAAATAAATTTAGGGGGAATGCAAAAGACATGACAAAAATATAATTAGTTCAAATAAAGCAGGTCCTTTTAATGTTCAATACATCTCATATAAAGTCCTGGCATCAGAACCAAAGCAGAAATAAATACATATAACAAAAATATATACATATATATGTATATATATGAAAATTTAAGCAAAAGTCTACTCCATGCTTTTTCTAGTTGTTTGTTCCCCTCTCTTGCTCTGAGAAAAAGCTATAGAAATAATTCAGCATATGAAATATACTTTGGAAAGAGGAAGTCATCAACAGTGTTCTCATCTGCAGTTCTTGTTAATAAATTTTATATAGTTGTAATTATGCTATATATAAATCATTAACTTATTAAAATTTATAATACTCATATTACAATGATTAGAAATAAAACACATTTAGATGTCTAAAGAGGAAACAAAAATACTTGGCCTCTGCTCTATTGAAAATATAAATGACACAGTAAATCAATACTCTTACCTCATTAATATGCTTATATGTTTTGATCAAGTCGACAGAAAGTTTTCTCAGAGGAGCAGTTGCTGGATCACGAAAGGTTTGGGGCATCCGCCTCTGTAACATGACAATGTCAGGCATCACCTTAAATAGACAGAAAGACTAGCAGTTTAACTACACTGCAGCTGTTAACACCCTCTACCACAATCTAGTCACTGTAACCTAGGAGAGCCCTTCTTCTACCATAACCTGTCAGCCTCTCTCAAAAACACTATTAAACTATTAGACTATACACTCTCAAAGTTATTTCTTTTAGTTGGATTCTAAGGAAAACAACTTCTGAAGCAAATATATAAAATTAGAAGATACCACGCCAGACATCTATGATTGGATTACATTCCCCTGAACAGTGAACTCCAGGTAGGTGCAGTCACGATCCTGGAGACATGCGATCCTGCCCACACGCCTACTCTCTTTTTTAAAAAAACATTATTTATTATGTATACACTATTCTGTCAGTGTGTATGTCTGCAAGCCAGAAGAGGGCACCAGACCTCATTACAGATGGTTGTGAGCCACCATGTGGTTGCCGGGAATTGAATTCAGAACCTTTGGAAGAGCAAGCAATGCTCTTAACCACTGAGCCATCTCTCCAGCCCCTCCCCCTCCACGCCTTCTCTACTCTACATTAGTCCTGGAGACATGCGATCCTGCCCACACGCCTCCTCTACTCTACATTAGTCCTAGGACCATTTCTGTTTCTGAAACTCCATGAGCCCATCATCACACATTTCCCTTGGCAAGTGACACCATATCAGTCCTAAGGAGACACCTTCTCCTGAAGACTGACTCACAGATTCGGAAACTTGTGGACTTTGAAGAAATACTTGACTATCACTTAACATCTTTTATCTGTGTGTAGCCCTAGCTGTCTTAGAACTCACTATGTAGACAAGGCCAAACTCAAACGCAAAGATCTACTTGCCTCTGCCTCCCATGTGCTGGGATCAGAAGTGTGCCCACCACACCTGCCTCTATTTAGTAGTCTTTTTACATCACATGGACCTTTAAAAATGTTTTATGTCTTCAATCAGAAATATTAAGCAAATTATCTTTAAGTGATTTTAAGACATTAGCTGAATACAAAAATAGATACTCTGGCTATCTAAATTATCAACAAGATATTTATTTTATCTTGTTTATAAACAAGATATTTATATTTATTTTAAAGAATTTTCCCTGGCTCCCTATGAACAGCAGCTATTCTACATCCCAGAGTGTGTATCTAAAGGAAGCAAGTGGAGCTGGACTCAGACGTCCCCCCACTCACACACACAGAAGTCTGAGCACACAGCGTCTTCAGTGCACACTGCAGGTGGACGTCCCCCACTCACACACACAGAGAAGTCTGAGCACACCG
>NC_022010.1:69432545-69464093 GCF_000317375.1 Microtus ochrogaster
AAAAAAAAAAAAAAAAAAAAAGAAAAGAAAGCACTTTTCAACTAATCTGGTATAAAAAACACTTGTCATTCCTTACTTGCTATACTAAGAAATCTGAATAAAGCAAAGGCCGACTAAAATCCTAAATCCATTAACAGCAATCGAGTTCCTTACTACCACAGTGAGAAAATAAACTACCTCACAACCATAGCCTGTGAGAAGATTCCCCCCAAACAGTAATTAACGTAGGGCACAGCTAATTCAAACGTTTAAGATATACCTACATATATGCATACAGTATGTTTGGAGATTTCAGCAGTCTTTTATAGCCTCAATTTATAAGAAACTGCTGGGACTGTAGTCTGACTATTTGAACAGTATGCTTAATATTCCCACATCCTTTGAGTGTTAAGGATTTTTGCCTATAACTTTATAAATGTATATAAAAGCTGTTTATAACATAAAATCATAGCATAAATGTTATGATTCTCAAGTTTCCTATGCCTTTCTTAAATTAACCATTATCTTTCCATAAATATAAATTTTATTTTTTTTAAAGTTTTAAATCTCTTCCTTAGAAAGAATTTCCCTTCTTTTCCAGAATAAGAAGCTGTAGCTGTGTTTCCGAGTATCTTTCAATAAAGTGAAAACACATGCTAGGGTGGGAGAACCTACAAACGTAAACACGCTGCTACACATCATGCTTTGTCTACCAAAGCTTCCATTTAGCAGGGAAAACTGAAGGCATTTTGCCATTTTACTGATCTAGCATTTTCAAAGGTATAAGCTATAATTTCAACATCATTTCTGACAATTAATGAAATTACCTGGTTAGTTAGAGGTTGCTGAATCTGGTCAGAATATGATAAGGCAGGAACCTGCTGGTCACTGAAGTTTGGCTGGCGACGGTCACTGTACTGATGTGAGTGGGGCATCTGTCCAGCCATCTGAAGGCCAGCAGCATGGAATGAAAAGGACGGTGCAAGCCGAACAGATGAAGGTTTGCATGCTGAAGTCTCTCCTCCTGGAACAGACAAGGGAATGGTTAAAAGGAGTCCTATCCTAATGTGTGTGGCATCAGATGTAGCTCAGACACGTCAACTAGTACTTTAGGACATCCAATATTAGTAAAAACCTTTGTAACAATCAACAGGCGTAGTCATTCAACGTTAATAGCTATATGTTAAATATGGTATAAAACACAGATTAAAATTAATATAAATTTCTTTTGAGAAAATCTCCTTTAAACTTTTTATAACAAACAGTAACAACTTAAAAATACTACATTTATTTGTTTACTTTTAAAAACTGTTATGAGTTTGTGTGCAGGTGTTCACACATGCCATGTCACAGTGCACACATGGAGGACAGGGGGCAGCCTGCAGCAGTCAGCTCCTCTCCTTGTACCAGCTAAGTCTTAGGGATCAGACTCAGGTCATCAGATTTGGCCACAAGTGCCTTTATCCACTGAGATACCTCACTGGTCCAAAAGTAACAACTTCCAAAACTTATTTTCACATATGAAATTCTTAATACTTAAGAACCCTACAGTGTGGATTCTTGAGAAGAGTCTTGCCAATTAACTAGTTCCCCAGAACAAATCTGAAGGGCACGTGCTAACAATGAGCACCCCAGCTGGGTGACCAAGAGCTGAGCAAACAGCTACTCAACACCTAACTGAATTAATCTGCAGATATGAGATCCCCTAGACTTTCCCAACACTGTCCTGACAAAACAGACCTGGCAAGCTCAAGGAGGGAGGAAAGTCAGAGGTCAGAGATCACCATGATTATAATAATATCCACAGCAGAAAAGGAGATGAACACTGTAGTCTGTAGAATCACTGATGGCCAGGCTTTAAAAAGAAAAAAAAAAAGTTTCCTATCTCCAGCCAAGTTTGTGACTAGAAAACGCAGATTTAAAGCCCTGATCAATCAGTCCTGCGTCTCCTCTTCCATGAGTGCCCAGTGCTCACCAGACCACACTACCCAGGGAAGGACACAACAGAAGCAGAAACTAAGCCAGGCAACAAGTGTGAAGGCTCAGCTTTACCACACACCTCTAAGAGCCTTGTGTGTAGTTTTGAGGTAACAGTGACTACCTGACAACGGTGCCCTGAAGGGTAAGTGCTCAGAGCAACTAACTCCAGGAACTTGCAAATGGCCAAATAAGATCAGCCATTAGCGCACTGTCAAGCACTCTAACTTTACTGTGACGGCATAAAGGCCCTGGGCGGACAATGGGCAACCGGCTAGACTATAACACCTCTAACTGAACGCTGACGAAGTCTGCAAACTCAAATAAGCTCCAGTCCCAGAACTCAGGTCTGCTTCTCCTTTCCACCATACAAAAGTGCCGCCCTGAACAAACTCTGGAGTCGCAGGAGAGGGGTCCCCTCACAATTCACCTCATTAGCAGCCCCAGTTTGTGGGCTCCTGTCCCACAGAACACTCCTACTAGCACATCTATCTCCCATGTGATCACAAACCAGTTCCTACTGGCTGCGTCTCTTTACTCAGCCTGTGTGCACCTCTGCACTGTCAGCGATGGATGCCTACAGGGCCCTCTCTAAGACCAGGGCTCAGACTGCCCTCCCATCACCTGTCTCTGGTACTGTTCTTAGAGTAGCCTGTGCATGGTGCATGGTGCAGCTTTAGTGACAACACAGTGCAAACAAGTCAAGTGACAGCAAACCGTGTTAGGTGGAAACAGAGCATTTTATAAGCTTTCCATTTTTCAGTCAATTTAATTCAATGGAGAAACTACTCAGTTAAGGAAAAACATCTGAACAAGACAGCAGCCATGCCTATAACAGCAAAAATTCAGAATTCTATTTGTCAAATGGTATGGAGGAGGGCTTTACTCTACATGCTAAAAGGAAAGTGTAGCAACAGAATATAAGTAAACTAGAGGTCCTTAATAAAGAGAAATTGATAATGGCAATATGATCAAGGTTGTAATGACAAATTACATGACCATTCGGGACCTTAGTTTTGCCAATTCCTAGACCCATTTAAGGTTAAGTCTAAATGAGAAGCCACTGTTCTTGCTATCAATGCTATGGTGTTACTATGCTGCTAGCCTCACACCCCACCAAAGATCCTTCTCAGAGGACTGTACTTTCCAACCATCTCTGACACTGGTCTAACGGTAGTTATGGTTTGGATATGCACAACTAGGACAGAGCCTGAATTGCTGCCAGTTGATGTCAACACTATCTTAAACAGACCTACAAGACAATGAGCTGCTTTTGTCATTTTTAAAGAGCTGTGCTAGTCCGGCCCTCAGGAGGCAGAGCTCAAGATCAGCCTGGTCACACAGCAAGTTTTCCAGTCAGCCAGTGATTAAAATATCTATAAATAAATAAACGAATAAATAAGTAAATAGGTGGAAAGTTGTTCTCTAGCCAATAGCAGTAGCAGATGATGCAAAAAATAAGTTGCATCTGACCATACAGACACCAGAGGCTCCCAATATACTTGCCTGCCAGTTACTTCTGCTTTGGGTTTTTTGTTGTTTTGTTGTGTTGGTTGGTTGGCTGGTTGGTTTTCAAAGACAGCATTTCTCTGTATGACCCTGGCTGACCTTGAACTCAGATCTGCCTGAGTGCTGAGATTAGAGGCTTGCCACAGAAGTCCGGCTGCTTTGGTTCTTAAAGATGCAAATGAGTGGGAGGTGGTGTCTGTGTGCACTGGGTGTTCAGAAGTGTTACAGTGTTGCATATTAGGTTGTCAAGTACCTGGTACTCTTTTTACAATCTGCCACAGGCCATCAATGAGTGCAGATTTACAATGAACAGAGTCTTTCTCTTCTGGGATTGTCAAGTTTTGTGGTGGTTTGTACACGGGGATACTTGACAGGTGTACTTGATATGCTCAATCTACTTCATATGCAATTCTTTGCATAAATGTCAGAAGTCAGGTCGCTCATTTCCTCCCATGAGGTACCCACTCACTTCTTTCCTACAGACTCCAAGCAGACAAGCCAAAGCAGACGTTTCTCTCAGTCTGACCCTGAATGACACAAACTACCACGTATGCGTTCTTCCCAGTCTCTACCTTCCATTTACACTCAAATGTTAACTTAAAAGTAGACATAGCTCATCTTTTAGCAGAGATGATGTAATCATGAAGAACTAGATTGAAGCATACAAAATTGTCTTTGGGATCTAAAGTAATAATTTTGTATGGTTCACCCAATACCTACCATATTACAAATGATCCTTATGCAATTAAACTAACAAACAACTACAATATTTCAGCCTAAAAGTAAACATCAATATACACTGGCATATCAAATGATATAGTTACCTAATAAATTTGCACCATTTAATTCTCCAATCATTATCTGAACTGTGCGAACTGGTTTTACCACAGAAGCATGTTTTAACTTTCAAAAACCCATTAAAATTATGTTGCCAAATTAACAGCTTGAAAACTAAGCGTTTCTCAATGTGTTTTAGGGAGAGCAACAGTGGCTGGGGAGCGTGTCCCTAGTGAGACAACACTGGCTGGGCAGACAAGTCCATCGGCAGACTGCTGGAGCTGGTATGTGATACACTCAGCACTGCAGACCCAAGAAAAGACCAAACTAAAAAGCCTGAGAAAGACCTGAGGAAATGTAACAAGAAACACTCAACCCTTGCCTCTGCTACAACTAGTCTCAAGGTCACTGGTCTAGAGAACACTACATTCAACCCCCTGGATAGGTGTCACTACTACTACTGTGCAGATACAAGACTAGTGACTGCATTGCTCTGTTTTAGATTAAAGAGAAACAGCCAACCTAAGAACAATACTAAAGAACAAATAAATGAAAATAGTACAAGTTCATCGAAATTAGAGAACTCAACTATAGAAACTCTGAAGCTAAGGTCTGACACAGAATCCCTTAAGAAACATCAGGAGAAATCAGCTTTGCATGGGAATAAACCTACTAGATTCCCTAGCAGTAAGAAACAAGGTGTTAAAGAGAAATAAGTGTTAGAGGAACAGCTAGCTGTGTTTTAAACGGCTACAAACAGTGGGATTGGAGAAAAAGGGCTGCACACCCATGAGTGGCTCTGCTGACTATGCCCCTGGGCACAGCCTGTACTCACAGGGACTGAATCTGATCATAGGACAGGAGAGTGAAAGGAGTGACTCTGGACTGAAGCTCGGGGTCAGGCCACAGCCTTCCGACACAGAGTCTCCACTCGCCCTTCACAGCCCAAGAGTGCAGTGTCTCACTCTGTGGCTGCTGGAGTTAGATAAATCTATGTTAAGATTAAACCACACATCAACTGGGGCTTTGCTGAATCTGATGATAAGGGCTATTTAATAAAAGTGACCTTACATTAAGGGCATATGAACCAATGTATGTTGCTACATGATTGATAACCACACACACATCCATACACACATGCAAACATCTTCACCTATTAGACATAATATTGTTATGCATAAAAGCAATGAAATTACTTGTATGATATTAAGTAAGAGCCTGTATTTATTAGTATGCAACAGTAATGAAATCGGTATATTAAGCTGTCAGTAACAATGGGATAGGGTAAAAGCCTATCATCTCAGACTTCCATATTTGACCACTTTAAAGTCCCTGCTACTACTAGACTGCCTCATTCATGGTAAATGACTACAGAACTGACCAAGACATGAAATAACTGGTTTTCAGCCATGTTGGAGACGTCTGTGGTCACAGAGGGAAAGGAAGCCAGACTCTAGTAGACTCGGCAGTGCTGCCACACCATGTGGGAAGAGATGGGAATGAGTGTCACCTGACTCTCAATTATAGCTAAGCTACACAGAAGAGCCCATACTGTTAGTTAGGCAACGAAATCTATCAGAACGCTGTGAGCTAAATAATCATCAAGGCCTGAACAGACCAGTATGACATTGTATTCCAACCAACTCCAGTGACTAAACCAAGATAAACAACCAGAGATCCAACAGAGGCCAGAAGACCAAACATGTTAGGTTCAAGGTTTGCCTAGTTCTATTCTAAAACAAAGGCTTGACCTTCTTAACACAGACAGAAAAACAAATCTCAACGGATGAAGGCACATTAAATACTCAAGGAAGACACCAAGATCTAGATGCTCTACAACACGGCACATACGCTGTGCCATCAATCCAATCCACCAAGCCAGAAAACGCAGGATACTGCAAGAAGTGTGGACATTCATTAACAAGAAATAATAAAACTCAAACACAAAAGCTGCTACTCTAAGTAAACAGCGAATCTTACTAGAGAAGTGCAACCTATAAAAGGAACCACATGAAAATTCTAGAAACAAAGATCAGTGAATATTAAATAAACAAACAAACAAACAGAGACTCGTCAAATTCAGAAGTACAGAGAGTAATGGGAAAGCAAGGCCAAAGCATTTAAATATCCAATCAGATCACTGAAAACCCACAAGTAGTCACAGGATTTTACACAGGCAAACCACTGACTTATGAAAACCACGCCCCATCTAAAGAAAAAGACCTCCAGCCTAGAAATCTATCTCTAGTGAAAATATCCTCATAAAAATGTCAGCAAAGTAATTTTTCAGTCAATGAAAGAATTTGTCAATATTAGATCTGTACTCAAAATAAAAAAAATTCAGAGAGGTTCATGGGAGGAAAATGACTACAGACAGAAACTAAAATCCACACAGAAAAATTAAGCACACCAGAAAAAAAAAGTAAAAATACTTCTAAAAGACAACTGTGGCAACAAAAATAACATATTGTGAGCTCCCTGCACCTATAAAATCACATGGATGGCAGTCCCAGCACAAGGACGAGCAGGGCAAGGGGAAGCGCCCCCAGGGCAACTGAGCAGTGTGTATGGAAAGCCCCAGAACAACTGACACGGACAGCTGGGCCACAGAAGGACAGACAAGAACCACAGAGAATAGTCTTCACAGTAGGAGGCCAGCATACAAATGTCTACATTTAACTTACTGCATACTTCACATGGGCTTATTTCGGGGGAACTATACTACCCTAAAAGCTCAACTACAGAAAAATGTATTTAACCTCAAAGCAAAAGGACCTTTACCTCCAATCAGAGGTAAACTAGCTCCTTATTGCTGAAATTGGAAGCCCAAGAACTTAATTCTTAATATAACATGGAGTATGGAAAATATTAAAATAACCCCTGAAGAGATAGCTGCTAAGTGCCGTAATTATTGCACTGTTATAACTCACATATAAAATTTGTATTCTAATGCCCTAAAAAAAATTTTAACATTCCTTTTTTTTTATTATTTCTTATGTATACAACATTCTGCCTCCATGTATGCCCGCACGCCAGAAGAGGGCGCCAGATCTCATTACAGATGGTTGTGAGCCACCATGTGGTTGCTGGGAATTGAACTCAGGGCCTCTGAAAGAGCAGCCAGTGCTCTCAACCACTGAGCCATCTCTCCAGCCCCCCTAAAATTTTCTTTAAATAGCAAAAATATAAGGGAGGTAATACCACCTGGCATTTATAGATGTTAACAGCATTACATATTCCAAGTGGAGAAGATAAATTTTTCTGATGGTACCTATACTTATAAAACATTAAGAAATAAAGTCACCAAGTTGCTCTGAGCCCACTAGGAACGAGGAGGTGGAGAAACTTGAGAATCAAAGACAGGTAAATAAAAGTATGTCTGTTGCGTCTAAAGATAAAGTCTGAGGTGAGAAGAAGCTCTAAAGAGGGGGGCTTGTGCCTGGCAGTGGTAGCACACGCCTTTAATCACAGCAGTGGCAGAGGCAGGCAGACCTCGGAGTTTGATGCCAACCAGATCTAGAGTGAGTTTGGGGGGGGGGGTCAGGATTATGGAGGAAAAACCTGCCCAAAAGAAAAAAAAAAAGAAAGGAGGGGGAGGAAGAGGGGGAGGGGGGGGGGGAGGGGGAGGGGGAGGAGGAGGAGGCGGCGGCGGCGGCGGCGGCGGCGGCCCACCAAATAGAATGACCAGAGGTCTGTGACTGGTCTGGGGGCTGCTGCTCTGCCCTGCACAGGTGCCGCTCTAATGCAGTGACTGTTCTGATGTGCTGCTGTGTGCTGTGTGGTAGCACCTCTCCTGGCCTTCCTGAATGTGGGGCTCCAGGGATGAGGACAGCCACGGAAGCTCCTAAGTATTCGCCATCTAATAGATAGTAAATAAAAAACCAGTATGGTAGAATCTGCCACTAAGAGATTTAGCAATGCCGGTTTAAAACTGAAGACCCTCTATATGCTAACAACAAGTAAGGCTGACAGTTATTAAATTAATTACAACAAAACTTTTGAAAAACTTAATACTAATGCTTTACTAGAAACACCACCCCCCCCCAAAAAAAACCACACTACAATTGAAAACTGGATACTTATACAATCACATTTTAAGTATGAAGCAAATGTAGTGAGAAAACAGTTAAATTTCATAGGAATGGTTTATGATCCTCAATGGCTTAAGTAAGCACTCAGTCTAAGGCACTCAAGAAATTAGGGATACTATTTTTCACATGCCGTCTATTTCCTAACTGAGAAGAGCTTACCCACCTTTTGGTGGCAAATAGCAGGATCATTTCTGGGGGAAGCTTAACGTTAGTTATGTAGCTGAGAGCCCTAAAGGAATAATCCAGGGCTTCTCTGAACAGACCACAGCTGCTGAAACAGTCGGTTCCCAGCAGAGTTCCAGCACAGAGCACAATGCTGCACCCATGCAGGTCTGACCAAAACCACACCCCTAAAAATGCCCAACATCTATAAATACTTTTAAGGATGAACAGTGTTTGCAGGATTCCAGATTTCCAGAGAACAATGGCGGCTAGTCCAGTAGCATCCAAGTTAATAGTATAAAAAATGAAGCAATAACAGGGGTCCTGATGAAACTGCTCATAAACTAACCAATATTTAAAAGCCCAACTTCTCACAAATATGTAAGGAATTGTACAAAAATTCCTTTTTCTTCAAACTGATACACTATACTGACTATAATTAAATAACTCTATGAAACGATCTTATAAAGGACTGCCCATCAGAGCAGATGGTAAGACAGCTTCTGGCATTTCAATGGGACGGCCCAGTCTTGATTTCTGAGCTGTTCTTCATCTTTTTTTATTTTTTTTGAGTTATGTATTTTTCTCTGTTCCCTCCTTTCCTCTCCCCTCCTCCTACCCTCCCCCCAAAGTCCCCATGCTCCAATTTCCTCAGGAGATCTTGTCTTTTTCTACTTCCCATGTAGATTAGAACCATGTATGTCTCTCTTAGGGTCCTCTTTGTTGTCTAGGTTCTCTGGGATTGTTATTTGTAGGCTAGTGTTTCTTTGCTTTATGTCTAAAAGTCCCTTATGAGTGAGTACATGTGATATTTGTCTTTCTGGGTCTGGGTTACCTCACTCAACATAACGTTTTCTAGCTCCATCTATTTGCCCACAAATTTCAAGATGTCATTATTTTTTTTTCTGTTGTATAGTATTCCATTGTGTAAATATGCCCCATTTTCCTTAACCATTCTTCTTCAGTTGAGGTGCATTTAGGTTGTTTCCAGGTTCTGGCTATGACAAACAAAGCTGCTGTGAACATAGTCCTTCATACTTCTACCTGTGCAGTCACCTGAGATAGGATTAAAAACAGTTGGTGGCACATCAAGTGCTTAAACATCAGCCAAAGTGACAGAAGTATGTCAAGTGCATTTTACAAAAACAGCCCTTCCCATTTCAGTCTGGTGATGGGATCTTCATTCTCTTCTCCTAGATCAGAGTCGTGTGGAGCAGCTAAGGGTGAACCCACAACAATCCAGACAGCTTAACTGTAGCACTCCAGCTGCTCACAAAACCGTCCCAGGCCTGCTCTTCATAGCTCAGATGCCTTTTAAACTGGAAAGTGTAGCATGTACGTAAAAAAGGCAAACAAAAACCTCAGTCCCACCAGTCCATCACTATACAGAAATCAGTGTGAGAAGGCTCAGACACTGGAGCAAGATGACAAGTCAGACTCTCCCGGGGACAACAAAACAACTCATTACCACACTCAATGGAAATTGAGCACTCCCTTATAACATGCCACAGATACGAACTAACACTATCTAATATGCGGAGGAGACAAAGGATAATCCATGAATATTAAAAGAAACATTGTAATGCCAAGATTCCAAGTTAATTCATTTTATCAAAATTTCAAATAATAGCAAAATGCTACTTTTTCTAAAAATGTTAATACGATGTGCATGTATGTATGTACACAAACACATACCGTAATACATGCAAACATACATGCATATAAACTTCCTCTCCCCCATGCCCCAAGTTTCTCTTCAGATCTGACACCCATAACTTCACAAGGGTTTACAACACATTAACGGGATCTTACAACATACTTAGAGATGGTCAAGTGCAGAGACAAAGCCATCTAAAAAGGCGAAGGTTGACTGGTTAGCTGGTTTTTCCTCGGCAGAAAAGAATTTAAAACAGAAAAAGACAACTAGAACTAAATACAGTAGAGCCCCTCAACAACCACAGTTAAAGCAGACTTTCAACTGCACCCCAACAATCTGCATAAGAACACCTAGAAGACATGACTAAGCTTTGGGCAGAGTCTCTGCTTCAAGCCTTCCTCTGCCTTCTAAAGCAAGCTCAGCAAAAGAAAAAAGAAAAAAAAAACTTTAAAAAAGAAAGAAAAGAGCCAGGCGGCAGTGGCACATGCCTTTAATTCCAGCACTTGGGAGGCAGAAACAGGTGACTCTCTGTGAGTTCGAGGCCAGTCTTGATATAGAGAGCGAGTTCCAGGACAGCTAGGGATACACAGAGAAACCTTGTTTCATTAAAATAAAAAGAAAAATAAGAAGAAAAGAAAACTTTTCCCTTTCCTATCTCAAGGATAAACAGGGGGCCATACACATACTCTTCTTTTTTAGTTCTAATTAAACAGCTGTTAAATAAACAAGATATTTTTAAGACAGTTAAGAACTTATGGCTTAACATTTAAAATTATCCAATGAGAGAATCATTTGGCTTAATGATTTCAATTAAAACACTGTGTATTGCAGAATTTCCATCACAACCCATTCAAAAAACAAGGTATTTACCTGAACAAAGATACTTAAAAGTTAATCATGAGTGGTATGTGCCTTTAATCCAGCACTTGGGAGGCAGAATCAAGTGGATCTCTTCTCAGTTTGAGGTCATCTGGTCTACATAGAGTCTGAGGTCTACTCTATGGTCTACATAGAGTCTGAGACCAAACAGAAATACACAGTGAGACACTGTTTCAATAAACAAATAAAAAACCCAAATTAACTACATAATAATGGTTTCAATATTTAAGAATAAAAATGTTCCTCATTAAGAAGTCTATTTCTATAGTAAATTTCACTCCTTCATTACATTATGCAAAAGCAGTTAACATTTCAGTTCTACAGCTAACCAAGGTAATCTAGAAAACACTGCTGTCCGAAGCTGCATCCTACGTAAATACATAGGGCAGCACTCTAATTGAAATGATACCGTTAAAGTCACTAAAGCCGTCTCCCTCTCTTTGCCATCAGCACTCAAAATCACAGGAAAAGGAGGTGCTAGCAAGTAAAGTGTGTAAGAAAAGCCTCAAACTTAGTGACCTAAAGTAAGTGTCTAACAACCAAGCGTCCTTTTCCCTTTCAAGAAGTACATTTTCACAAGTGTTCTTGATAACATGGGTTTCTATGTCACAGGTCTGTGCATAGCAGTCAACAATTAGAGCAAAGAATAAAAAGTAAAGCCAGGCAGGGGTGACGCACGCCTTTAATCCCAGAACTTGGGAGGCAGACGTACCAGGAAGGGAGAGGTAGGCCGATTCTGAGTTTAGAGCCAGCTTGGACTACAGAGTGAGTTCCAGGACAGCCAGGACTACACTGTGAAACCCAGTTAGGGGATGGATGGGACAAGAAAAAAAAAGAATGAAAAGCATTTAGCAAACTCTGCCTTTGGGTCAAACTGTGGCAGTGAGGCACAGAGCCAGAGGAGCTCTGTGTGAGGCTCCACTGCAGTCAGTGCTCTGCAAAGTAGCAGGCCCTGGGTGGCACCGCCTATGAAGTAGCATCCTCAGAAGGCACAGCAGGTCTATTTCCAGAGCCCTTACTACTCTCTACCGTGCCTCAAAGACAATGTGGGAATCCTAGAGACTCCTCTAGAAGGAAGACTGCTGGATCTGCAGAGGAATGAAGATACCAGGAACCAGCAGAGAAAGTGTCACCGTGCAGAGAGAACATCTGCTTCAGGCACAACCTATGTAGGCAGCTGTGGTCACAGGGGAGACAGGAGATTAAATAACGCGAATTTCAGGCAAGAGCGAATTCACAAGTTTCCAAAAACACATGCTTAAAGCAAAGGAGAAAAAAGGCCCTAGTTAACAGTCGCCATGAATCTCATGATCAGCTCCGAAAAGCCCTGTGAAGAACACAGAACTAGGAGCACTTCACAAGCTGCCCCAGGCGGCACCTGCAGCTGCCTCTCTTTTAAGCAACAGCTTAAATATGACCAGAGAACACAGACCAGATCAGGGCTGGAAACACAAGTTGGCTGCAGGCATAGCTCAGTGGTAGAGCTGGACTTAACATACTCAGGAACCTGGGGTTCAGTCTACAATATGAGGCATGCTGGGAGTGCAATAGGGGAGGGGGAGTGTAAGTGGTAGGCTAAGCAGTGTGGATTGAGTGAAGCAGGCTAGAGGGAAGGTGTGAGAGAAGATGCATGCTACTTACTGCTTAGTTACTGGGTGACTTTGGAGAAGTCAATTAGATCTTTACCTCCCTTTTCCATCTGAAGAATGGGCTAGTAAGATCATTGAGACATCACTGTTTATTTAAAATGATACACAGCCCACCAAAATAACAGAAATGATGAGCAAAAGGAAGGAGTAAGAAAACAGAATTAGGGATTTAGTTCAACAGCCTAAGCATGAGACTGGAAATGCTTTTGTGAGGTCAGGCACAGGAAAGAAAAGCATGTGTGAACAGACACATGCAAACAGATGGGGTCCACTTGGAAACCACTCGGATACCCGTCTAAACACACAAGACACTGCGTTTGGAGTCCGGGTGACCTAGACAACAGTAGTGACTATTAGAGATGAGAAGAGATAACTGTTTCCCCAAATGTATCCTGACTTGGAGTTAAACGTTCACTTCCTGGTGTACCCCAGCAGCTTTTACATCGTCTAATACAAGGCACTCAAAACAGAAACAGAGTTCAGTACCAAAACAAGGGGGATAGAGAGAGGGCTCAGCAGACAGGAAGGAGCACCGCTCATGCAGAGGATCTGAACTCAGTTACCAGCTACATAAAGTGTTTAACATTAGGGTAGTGATGTTTTCTAGTAACCTTAGGGTCCCCTTGAGTTTTGTTTTCAATAACACCTGAAAATATAAACTTCCTAATCTTCACAAAGATTTGTGAAGTCTTTGTATTGCTTTTCTACAATTCCATTCTATTAAATGATTTCCATAAGCTTCTAAAACTGCTATGAAAAAAAGGACGTTGTGGGCCTATGTTATCCTTGAAGAGGACTTCTTAGAGAGATTAATAAAAATTATACCAAAATATGAGAGACCACACAAGATATTTAATCACTAACGTCACTAAGAAATTTTAGAAAAATAATCTCACTTTATATTCAGATACATATTATAAAGTCTCAAATATAATAAATTCTAAAAATCCAATTCAGCAAATTAATATTCAATATATAAAATACTTCTTTCCAACTGAATGAAAACTAAAATAAAAATACTAGCACACTACAACAGCATTTTTATGTTTTTATTTTATTTTATTTTTTATTTTTTGTTTTTTTTCAAGACAGGGTTTCTCTATAGATTTGGAGCCTGTCCTAGAACTAACTCTTGTAGACCAGGCAGGCTGGCCTCGAATTTACAGAGATCGGCCTGCCTCTGCCTCCCTCCCGAGTGCTGGGATTAAAGGCATGCGCCTCCACCACCCGGCCAATAGCACTCTTTCTACTTCCCATGTTAACAAGATGTTTTTCTCTGAACTCATTTGGAAAACACTCTAAGTCTTTAGGGTGGGGGTGCTAGAGATTTGAACCCAGGTCTTTGTACTGCTCTAACCTCTAAGAAGTCTGCCCCTTACCCAATTTTAAGACTTTTAAAATGATCCTCAACTACCTGTATGTTAATATGTATCTAAAATGTTATCAGGGAACAGTTATAAAACTGTGGATGCCCACAGACTGGGCTGTGGCTTCTCTTACAATGTAACCCAAGAATGTCCTCTTTAAAGGGGATAAGTGACTACAGACCCTGCTACTGACACCTCAGCACATCCTCCAGCATCAGAGCTGCCTCCTGTGAGCTCCTGCCTCTCACTACTAAAGTACAGTAACCTGTTCAACTGTTGCACAGCAGAAGCAAAGCTCCCTGACTGCACATGTAATCTTTAGAGCAGTTTCTTACACACAGGTCATTCACTACCCCTGAGCCAAGCTGTCACTCAACACTGTCCAATGCATTAGCTCACAATCTGTATGGCTACTCAGAATCAAGGAATATTATAAATGCAAACTACCTCATTCACTTGTTAAATTTGATTAAACATTTAAATAATGTATTTTAGATACATTAGATAAAATTTTGATTATTAAAATAAACTTAATTTTTTAATTTAAAAAAAATGTGATTGCTTGGCTATCTTATGTGGTATCTTGTCTTACTGTTTGGCTACGTTACATGAGTGGTTGCTATTTAAACAGTGTTGATCTAGGCAAAGTTCTAGCATTACTGACATGAATAGAAGGCAGTGAGTAGAGGTATCCAGAGAGTGCTATCAGAGCAGAAGGACTGCTGTTTTCAAGAGGAAACAGGTAAAATGTCCCTCACTGACTTCACTATCTACACTGAAGACAAGCAGGTTGTTTCTCAAGTGCAAGCTCAGTAGACTGGCGGAGGCTGTCTGGGGCACTTGCTGTTAGAGAAAAGATTCCAAAGCTAACTCCAGCCTGCTCCAAGAGCATGGCATACTATAGTTAATATTTGAGGGACTCAAGAGCAAGCAGGAAAGCCAAGGCTGACCCAGTTCTATAAATAGCATCTCTACCCACCCATCCATTCAAGCTAGAAACCTGATTTGCTCTTTTTCTTCTATCTCCCAACACATTCTCCCTCTCCCTCCCTTCTCCCCCTCCCCATTCCACACCCAGTCATACTACGCCAGGGCTCTGGCCTCAGGCTCATGAACACAGATCACTTCTACACTGTCTGCCTGGCCCCAGGCCCTCAGCTGCTTCTCAGAAATCTCAAAACCCCAGCACCCAGAACACCCAGAGTTTGCAGGCTAAGTGCTCACTCCTCTCCCATCTCAGTTCCTCCCATTCTGTCTCCACCACACTGAGCTGCCTGCTGCTCTCCAACAATGTTAGGAAGGACATATCTGTCTTCTTCATTCAGAATGCACAGCTTGCTCTCAAAATCCTGAATTCAAATTTTGAGAACCAGATCAAATGTCATCCTAAGAAAACTTCTAGTCTTACGAAGACTTCTGCTTAAGCCTTCCCTTAGAAGGCTGTTCTTAGCTTCCCACAGAGACCAGGCTAAAGTCTTGAAATATAATCAGGACCTTTGAAGGAAGGATGGTCATAATTATTTCTACATTCTCCTACCCACGACAGTGCGATGTCTTACAGATAACAAAGAACTAATGGGTGAAAGGCAGAGTGGCTGCGGATTCTCTACTAAACAGGGCGCTCTTTAGGAGATCCTACACCTCCCTGGGCTCAGCTATAAACACACTGCACACCAACTACACAGCAGAACTTCTCCACTCATATATTTTCCCATGCAAGGGTGTCAGCCCACATCTCAGGGAACATAAGGACACTGAGAAACAGTTCAGGAGCGAACAAGACCAGCATCACTGTAAAGGAGCTATGGTGAAGAAAGGCTTACAGATGCCCATAAGACAGTCAATGGTAAGACGAAAAATGGATGGTTTCCCATCTTATAGCCTAGTGTACCTGTCCTATAGGATACATTCTTAAACACATACTGATGTGGGATTCCCCTCTGTACACTGTATGTTTTATTACCATTGGCTAATAAAGAAGCTGCTTTGGCCTATGGCAGGACAGAATATAGGTAAATGAAAAAAAAATAAACTGAATGAAGGGAGAAAGAAGGCGGAGTCAGGCAGAAAGCAAGGAGAAAGATCCCAAAACATTACCAGGAAGCCACAGCCTCGTGGCAATACATAGATTAATAGAAATGGGTTAACTTAAAATATAAGAGCTAGCTAGAAATACACCTGAGCCGTTGGCCAAACAGTATTGTAATTAATATAGTTTATGTGTGATTATTTGGGTCTGAGTGTCTGGAAAACAAAGCATAGTCTCCCTTTTACAACATACTATCACATGGGGCTACTTGGAATGTGGACACCCTTACCCTTCACATGACACCATACAGGTAGGAGGGAAGGTCATGCCTACAATAAAGGAAAGGGCCCGTCTGCTTAGCGTGCCACACAGGGCACTTCTTCACTGAATCGTGTATGACCCTGACCTTTCCTATACTAAGTCTAAGTATTTTATCTGTGTGTGCATGTTTCAGAAATGTCTATCCCAAACTTTGACCTCTTAGCAGAAAAAGCAGACTGTCTACACTTTGTTCATTACCAAAGCCACAGTTACAAAGACAAGGAGGCCAAATGTGGAACCCTAAGCTGATTCAGCCAATGGCTTGACCCAGTCTCCCCTGTTGCTGACACTTTGATCCTATTCCTTTAAAAATTAGTTTTAGGGGCTGTAGAGATGGCTCAGGGGGCAGAGAGATGACTTAGTGGTTAAGAGCACTGGCTTTCAGAGGTCCTGAGTTCAAGTACCATGGTCACATGGTGGCTCACAACCATCTGTAATGATTTCTGGTGCCCTCTTCTGGCCTGCAGGTTATCTGGAGGCAGAATATGGTACACACAATAAGTAAATAAATCTTTAAAAATTTAGGTTTTTTTTCAATCAATTTATAAAAAAATGGTTTCCTTACTGACTGACAATCTTAAGTTTCTGAACATACTCCTTTAGCCCCACTACTTTGGACCTGTGGTGGTGTATCACGGTGGGGACACAAGCAAAACAAAATTGTTCCTCACAGGACAGGAAGAAAAGAGAGAAGGGAAGAAAACGGGTCCCACAAGCTTCAGCAAGGGAGACTTCTCATCACACCCACTCTTAGTTCCACATCTTCCCTGTTCCTCCCAGGGAGCAAGCGTCAGTACCAGCCTGTGGACACTGCAGGTCCCACATCAGTGCTGACTCCTCACAGCCCTTAGCGCCACCCCGTGGACACTGCAGGTCCCCACATCAGTACTGAGGTCCTCACAGTCTAGGTCCTGGTGCTAACCTGCCGCAATTAACCCCTTCCTGCACAGGCCCTGAGCTGCTATTGTGTGCCAGACACTGGACTGTCACATGTAACTTGAACAATTGGGAACCACTTCACAGACAGTAAACTTAGTGCTGAGGACGTAGTTTTAGAAAATACAGGTTTGTTTGTTTGTTTGTATTTTTTTTTAAAAAAAAGGAACATGAAATAAAAAGCTGATATGGGGCTGGAGAGATGGCTCAGAGGTTAAGAGCACTGACTGCTCTTCCAGGTCCTGAGTTCAATTCCCAGCAACCACATGGTGGCTCACAACCATCTGTAATGATATCTGGTGCCCTCTTCTGGCCAGCAGACATACACACAGACAGAAACACTGTATACAATAAATAAATAAATCTTTAAAAAAAAAAAAGAAAAAGAAAAAAAAGCTGATCAGAAGAGCTCATCTCATTAACTGTGCTGAATAGTTATGTCAACTTGACACAACCAAGTGTCACCTTGGAAGAGGGAAGCTCAATTTAGAAAACGGCCCCACCAGACTGGTCAGTGGGCATTTTCTGGATTGGTGACTGAAGTGGAGGGCTCAGCTCACAATGAGTGGTGCCACCCTGGACTGACGGTCCTGGGTTCTATAAGAAAACAGACTAAGCAAGCCAGTTAAAGCAGCACTCCTCCATGGCCTCTGCTTCACTTCCTGCCCTGGCTTTCTGAATGATAGATGAACAACAAGTTTTAAGATGAAATAAAGGCTTTCCTTCCCAAATTGCTTTGACCATAGAATTTTATCACAGTAACAAAAACCCTAATTTAAGACACTGATGACATTTGTGGTGATTATATCCACCAAGATACTGGGACAGACAACAGTACTGATTTTTCTCCACTGTGGTAATAAGACTATATATTCCCAGGCACCTTCGCATGGCCAGGTGACAAAAATCCAGCAAACAGAATGCCAATAAAAGTGTGGCGGACCATCCCTACACATAAAACTTGCTTTGTGTTGTCTACACTCCTGCCCCATGTAATGATGACTATCAATGACCAGCATGACCTTTGGGTACTTTTTTTGGTATAAAATCTCTGCATTTTGTTTTGAATAACTATGGAACAGCAGCTACATTAACAGCCAATGAAAACAGTACAAGTGACACACAAGTTGGCCACCTTCGATTAGTACAGAAACATCAATCTCAACACACTTCACAGGAATATTATTTCTGTTTGAAGACACAAGACAGAGCACACCAGTGAAAACCTGACCTGACAAAAGCCAAGTCTAGAACATGCTTCTGGCTTCACACCACTGAGAACCTGACACAGCAAAGCCTAGAACATGTTTCTGGAGCTGAGAAGCAGCCCATTGCTTGAAGTGCAGATGCAGAGTGGAAAGTAGGCAAGACAAAACATCTTCAGATCACACGAACAGCCTCAACTTACATGTCCTTTGTTCACCATTCGAATTCAAAGAAGCCTATTAGATAGAGTCTTTCAGAGTTATTCATGAACTGTATATGAATGCTGCTATTTCTCCCACAGCTCAGTAAGGGAGCTTGGGAAGACACACCGGACTGTGACATTGGGTCCCACAACAAGAATATCTTGTACTGTACAATTTGAAGTAACAATAACAAACAGTGGTGGCACATACCTATAGCGCTAGCACCCTGGAGGCAGAGGGAGGAGGATGAGTTTGATGTCACTCTGGGCTACATAGCGAGAAATAGGACAGCCTGATTTACATAATAGCAAGATATTATTAACTCTAGGACCATGAATGAGAGAATGAATGAATGAATGAGAGAAAGATATAAGAATAGTGCATTTAAATACATAGCATTTCGCATAACATAAAATACAGAACAATAAGGATCCTCTTGTTCCTGCCTAAAATAATTTACATTAACTTTAACATAGCTAGCAAACTAATAATCCTCATTCTGTATTTCTGGAAACCCAAATCACTGTGTAAAGGAATATAAGTTGAAATAAAACATATTAAATAAAATTATTAATAAAATTCCAACCCAGATAAAACTCAAGAGGAAAATCTGTATCTCAGCTTCTGTGAAGCAGGAGACTTGCAGAGCAACTTTGTTTAGTTTACATACACTTCCATTAATTCGTAATTGTAATACATAAAACTATGGTACACACTAACATCTAGAAACACTAAGAATAAATGTTCTTCTGAAGCACAATAGGTTTGTTACTTTAAAGTAAAACCTGGTTTCAGCCGCACAGTGATCATACACCAAGAGACAGAAGCTACCCACTGCACCCAGAGCTCTACGGGCACTTCACTTCAGTCGGCTCCTCAGAGCAAACAACCTTCTAGCTCCAGACCAGGACCACACTTGTCAGTAAAGTGCCCGGCAAAGTCCTGGACAGGAATCAACAATGTTTTAAAACTTAATTTCTGAGAATTTCATTCATTGCTACTCACTCTATTTACATCACTTCGACCCTTCCCCTTCCTCCAACTCCTCCTGTGCACTCCCACTTCCTCTTAATCACTATTAATGCACACATAAACATATATGTACGTGTGCATGTGAGTCCCTTTGAGTGGTGCTCATATGGTACCTGCTTAGGACAGAACACCTGGGACTGGATCACCAGTCGGGGCTGTGTGATGAAGTCTCCACCTGCAGTCAGCCACTCTGGCTACTGTCACATAAAAGTTGCTATAAAACCCAATGAACACAACTGTATCCCCAAAAACAGTATCAACAAAAAAGCAGCAGAAGCTGGGTTTGGAATCTTGGAATTTTGAAGCAAAATCAGTTTCAGGCACCCTGAAACTCATTTGTATATATGTTCATTAATATAAATGTGTTCTCTCTGCCAATATCAGACTTCATACCTCATCTCTTTGTTTTGCATGTTCTTATGCAGGGAAATGCTCCTGAGTAAGGGGACAATGTGATGGGAATAGAAAGGTGGGTGTGCGCTCTCATGGAGGCCAGAGGACAACCTCAGATGTCATTCCTCAGGTGCACCCACGCTGGATTTGTTTGCTGTTGCTGCTCTTTGTTTTGTATGTTTTTAGGCAGTCTTCTGCTGACCTGGGGCTGAACTGGTGGGCAGTGAGTCCCAGGGGTCTATTTATCCCCTCATCAGTGCCAGGGCTGCAAATGGGCACAAGTGTCCGGAGCAGCCAGCCTGTCCTCAAAGTCAGGCTCTTCCTGACAGTCTTTCAGCATTTGCCTCCTTGGATGAACCACCACAACCAGCTCAGCTTTTCTTAAAACATGGATTCTGGGAACAAGTCCCTCATACTTGCAAGGCAAGAATGTAATCAACTGAGTTATCTCCCATCTTATAAATTTATATATGATATGAAATAGATTTATATTTGCATTTATCTGCTATTAAGTCTTCCTCTCCAACTATAATCAATCATTCAATTGACCCTGAGGACGGCAATGTAGTGAATGGACACATAACTGGCACCTTCAAAAACAAGCTCTGTGTCAGCGGAGAGCTCAGCCACAAATGGGGTAACAATGCCAAGGCTCAGAGACCACAGAAAGAGTGCACAGAGTAAGAGCTAAAACTGAGAAAGACCAGGACAAACGTGACAGGACCGCGGGACTCCTCAACTCACAGCAGCTGTACAAGGTCAAACTGGTCACCATTCTAACTAGAAGGGAAGGGGCCCGTGGGTTCCCATCCCTAACCAAGGAGCTCTTGACAGCTGACTACACAAGGGGAGGAAGAGCGGTCTTCTTTAAAGGTTTAACATCTGGTAGGCTGACCACCTTCTAGTGGATAGCCCAGCAACCAGAAGGATACGGTCAGCACAAAGTGGACTTGGTGGGTTATTATGAAGAAAAAAGAAAAGAAGGGAGGGAGGGAGGGAGGGAGGGAGGGAGGGTAAAATCAGACACTAGACCCATGAAGCCTCACAACATGACAACATAAACAGGAGCTGAACAAGGACAACAGACATGCGGCATGGATCTAAAATGTACAAAGGTCCATCCTTTCTCAGGAGGTTTCTAGGCTTCCACATGGAGAACTGTTAAGCTTCCACTTCAACTGGGGGATAGTGTGAAGTTGTTCGGGAAACAAGAGGTTCGCAGGATCTTCGGCACAGCTAAGACCATTAACTACAGAAACCAGATCATAAACACCCCAACTCACCACTAAAAAGATACAAACCATAATATAATCAAGCCAGAAGTCAAGAGAAGTTACCGAAACCACAAACATGTTTCTACACAGCTAGTTTTGGCATGGTGCCATTTAAAGTCCCCACGTTCTAGGGTGCTTTCTGTTGTAGTCTAGAGGTCCTATAGAAAACCTTCCAGATTTACCTTCTCCGTGTTACCATGCTGCTCTTCGTTTAAGTCTGTGGGGACAAACTAATTACAAAATTCCATTGGTCTAATGTCTGCACTTGTTGAAGACTCTACTCAGTGAGCTCAACTTAAGAAATAATGCACACCACACCTGACTGGCTACAACCGCCCTCCACCTTGAACTCCTGTTTCATCTCTAGACTCGCAAGCCTTCCTGATTTGATCCTATGCTAAAACACCTCATGGCTACAGCCTGTCTACTCAGATGCATTCACCTACACATTAGTTAAGCAGCCACTAGTTACAAAGCACTACTACAATGGCACTGAGTGAGTGGAGAACCTGCCCAATGCCTAAAAGAACGCCTCTCCAGCTAGCGTTCGTGAAGTGACATTATGTACACTTCTTAAACTTCTGATCCGTAACTGGCTTTTAAACAAGATGAAGAGAGGAAAGGGTGCAGGCACTCCGAGCAAGAATGGAGCACCAGTGAGAAGGACCTAGGGCCACTTCAGTGCAAGTGCAGGAGAGCCCCCAGGGGACAGAGAGGGGCTGCAAAATGAACTGTGACCTCTCTACCTGACACCTCAGACCCCAGGACCTCAGACTAGGAGTTTATCTGGAAATAGTTTGCAAAGGATGCAGTTAAGTTACTGAAGATAAAGTCACTGAGTAAACACGAATCCAGTCTGACTGCCGTCTATGCCACAGAGACCTGGACAAAGAGTCAAAAGTACTAAACAAAACTGTAATACACTGAATCAACAACCTTTCTAAAAGGACAAAGACCATAACCAAGCAGCCTTTATTTCAGAATGCAAGGTCAGTTTAGCAATGAGATTCAAGTTACTTAAAAAATACAGAATAGTCTCTACAGATACAAGAGGGAAAACTGATAAATTCAACACTATCCTAGATTATTAAAAAAAAAAAACTTATACAAGAAAGAAAGTATTTTCCTCAGAGTGACAAAGGATACTGTCAAAAGGAAGAAAAACAAAAACTGCCTATCTGACATTACACTTAGAAGTAACTAAGGAACAGGAAATGTCTTTTTTCTGCATTTCCATTCAATGCTATATTTCATATTCTGTAAATATGTTCTGTAAATACAATCCATGGAGACTTCAGTCAGTGTGGTACTATAAGAAAAAGAAATATAAACAACCAAAATGGAAAACTGCCTCTTATTATCTCTGAAGAAAAAAATTACCAATCAAAACACTATTGGCTGCTGATCTACCAAGTGATCAGCTCAAAGAGAAATGTAAAGGGGCTCAAGCAGTTCTAACAGCTCTAAAAAAGAAAACTAGGGTTAACATCACCTTACCACAGCACTAAGGCTTCATCACCAGCAAAACCGATGCCAGTATTGAGACAAACAGATTAATGAAACAGAAAGACATGCAAAATATAATGAAAATGGATTACAACAGTCGTTTCAACAAATAGATCTACAGGACAGTCTTAAAAAAAAAAAATGTGACAGGGATCAGCAGTTAGCGGCACTGTGAACTTTCCCAAGTGCAGTTCACAGCACCCACACAGTGGCCACAGTGGCTTGCACACATCTGTGACTCCAGTTCCAGAGTGCCAAACGCCCCCTGTGCATCCTGCAAACAAGTAGTACAAACTCACACAAGCACACACACACACATACACACACACACACACACACACACACACAGTACAAATAACAGCAACAACTGAATTATGCTTCTTAACACTAGCAAATATGAACTCAAAATGAATCATTGACTTAAAGATAAAATATGAAAACTATAAATCTAGGAGAGCAAACTCACAGGACCACAAAAGAGTCTTTTGGATATCATAACAATTAAGTCAAGATTTGGCAAAAGAACAATTTTTAAAAGAATCAAATTAATAAACAAGACTTTATAAAAATTTTAAACATGGAATAATAATAGGATATTCCTAGAAATCACATACTAATTAAAAAAAAAAAGATTTAAGCCGCACAGTGGTGGCGGCATACCTCTAATCCAAGTATTCAGGAGGCAGAGAACTCTCTGTGAGTTCATGGCCAGCCTGGTCTACAGAGCAAGTTCCAGGACAGCAAGAGCTCCACAAGAAAAACTCTGATTCAAAAAAAAAAAAATCTAAAATAAACCAGGAACTCCTGACGTTCAACAAGAAAACAACCAATTGTTTTATTAGAGATTTAAAACAACAACAACACCACAGTAACTGCGCTGTCTCCGAGTATGCAAACTGCCCCCCTTGGTAATCACCAGGAAGGACACAGTGAGTCTCTAAATGCTTGCAGACTAGAAACGCTGAGCAGCGGGCAGGCACGTAACACATGAAGATATGGTGAAAGCCAGGTCACAGAGCAAAAGGTTAAGTATGAATCTCCTATATGATAGCATCCACTTTACCCAAGAGAAATTAAAACTTACATCCATATAAAAAGTTGTGCACTAATATTCATGGTGACTTTTATTTACAGTATGTCAAAATTCTGAAAAGATTAAAAAGTATCAACAGAAAAGTGTGTAAACTGTGGTAACAACAAAATACTAATCTTCAAAATAGAATTAAACTTCTGCTATGTAATACCCGTGACACCAATGACAAGAGGGTCCCACTGATGTGAGAAGACCACTGGTGGGCCACTACAACTCTAGAGAAGGCAAAGCAGTAAACTATGACTTCAGGAGAAGAATGCATTCGATTAGAGGGTAACAACTAACAGACACATTAAATCGTATGTTCTATAAGTTTACTGCATGTCAAATAAAACATAAAGACTGTGTGCAAAAGCGCTGACTTCGCTGGCAGGTGCGCTCCTCCCTCTGCTCTCTGCAACACAGCCCATCTCAGATGACAGAAACACAAACCCACCAACTCTTAGGAGAATATTCTATTGTGATAAAGAAATGGCTATCTGGGTGAGATTATGTCACAGAGAACTCGTTTTCTTAATCATAAAACCATTCTGTAAAGAATTCAAATGCCCCTATTTCCACAAGATAATCTTGGAATTCTGTGAGAGCCAACATTTTGGCTTCTGTTTGTTGGGAGGATAAAGCACCTCTCATTTACTAACTACGGCTGGCCCAGAACCAGCTGTCTGGAGTTCAAACTGGTCTCCAACTCCACTTCCTGCATCAGTGTCCTTAGTGCTGGGATTACCAGCATGAGGGACTGTATCCAGGGCACAATCTCTCTCAAAGCCCTCAACATTATTAATCTCCTTTACTACCTAAATCTTGGAAACAATCACCCTCCACTTTTGATGAGCCCCAGCAGCACCTGTAAGAACCCTACCCTAGAGTTCCTCCCATGGGCAAAGCCTGCCTACCCAATCCAGCTTTCCCTGCCCTGCATGCCCACCTTTCTCACAGCAGAACACACTTCATGTGAAGACAAATCTCATCCCCTCCACTAAATTAGAATTAAATCCAAGTCAATCTGACTCTGTAACTAAAGAAAACATTCTTAAAAGGTTGTTTTCTAAAATATGTCCAAATTACATGGCTAAAGAAAATATAATTAATCATGAAGTTACAGTTTAAATTTTATTTTCATTCTTCACAAGTCTGTAAAACGGTCCAATTAGCATGTCTACCTGACTTAACTAGGTCTTCAATAAGAGACGGAACAATTAAATGTGAAAATAATCTAAAAATTGAAGATAAATTTCTAAACTCAGATTATTTGGGGTATTTCAAGGCCTTAGGGCCAAACAAAGGGATAAAGAAGGTAAAAGTGTTCTGTGTTCAGCTAAGAAAACTAGAAAATGCGAAGTACTGCTAACCACAAAAACCAAGAAGAAAAGAATAGCCAGCAACATTAGCTAAACAATAAGACACCCGCTCTGATCTTAAGATAATGGCTGACATCAGCCAGTGCAGAAGCTCGGGCAATGAAATGCCTAGGATACTGGAGGCCTTTGATGGCGGTGAACACCTGTTTGATAACCAAAATGCTGCTTCTCTTCATCAGTCATCCCCTAAAGCTCTTCATCCCCACACTCACCAAACCACAAGGCTCAGGGCACTGTGCTAACTCTTTCTCAGACATTCTCCCATGCCTTGATCAAAAGTCATAGCAGCTGAGAGGTATGGTGGCTCTTTTCTTCTTCATGTTTGTTCCGTTTACAACGTACAGCCATCCGAGGAATTTGACAGGTGACATCCTGGAGGACAGTGCCGTAGCTGCTGTGAGGGGAGGGCCGCCACAGACTTGGTGTAGAGCAGACAGGTCCTTTGGAAAGCCTTCGACCCTTCCAGTGCTTCCGAAGCACCGTTTGACACAGACTTTCTACCATACATATGGCCTCTAGCAAAACTAGGCTGTCTCAAACCCATTTGCCTTTCTATGAAGAAGTTGGGAAACCACCAGAACCTGCGCACGATGTGCACTAGCCCAGACAAAGTGAGGGGTTCGTACTTTAAGATGGAAGGGTCTTATCAGAGGGTCTACAGAGCTCGTCCACAGGGCCTATGGTGGCTCATGTGCACTAAGTCTGCCTGGGGCAGAAAACTGTGAGAGCTCTGAAGGCATAGCACAGAGGCAAAAAGCAAAATAAATACAGAACTTTTTAAAGAAATAAAAGTCAAGGTTCAATTAAAAAGTGAAGCGACTTCCTCCTAACTCACTCACATTAACCATATGGCGCTTCTTTGTGTGATCACTTTGCATTTCATTTAGTAATGTACATGTTTATGTCTCCAACTTTTCTATTTTCCACAGAACCACAGCAATACTTAGGAGACTTGTTGCAAACTAAAGAAAACAAGCAGTAAAGCAGTATTTCAAACTGTGTGGTTTAAATTAGGAAAATGACAGCAGTAAACAAATAGAGCGTGATTTTCAAAGTGAACAGAAGAACATGTTCAGGGGTCAAGGCTCACTCTCTGTACTAGGTGATGGGATAGCACAAGAAAACCCGTCCAGAGGCTCCCAGGGATTGACTACCAGCAGGTATCACTGTGAGGAGTCAGGGCTGCGAGAAGAGCCATATATGCTACTGACTGCAGAACAGTACTATTCCCAGTCTGCAGAGAGGACCAATTTTAATAAATAGTTTTAGAAAATATTTACATAACACTGCTATCTCAGAGTGATTTTAAAAGATGAAGAAAAAGTGCTGTCTTTTATGTTATATTTAATTAATCAAGATTTACAACTTCACTTCCACAATTTAATACACTTATTTGGCTACAGACATTTAGCGGAGCAATTAAATCCTTATTTCCACTTCTGTTCTAAAGTCCGCCTGCCCGCAGTGAGTGGGAACTGCTGCAGATCATTAATCTTGCATTTATCAATGTCTCTCACCAGGCAACACAATGCAGAAAAAGCACACCGAAACCATCCTGAACCCCAGCAACAGCAGCTAATTAGCATAGCCTACCACTAAACCAAGGCCATATGATTGGAACTGCTAGTCAGAATGTTAGCCAATCAAACTAGGTTATGCAAATAGACTATTTTAGTTGCCAGGGTAGAGCTACTTCCAATTGTCCAATAGGAAAACAAGCAATAAACAAGAAATGAAATTGAGCTTAGTCACATTTTCAAGTTGCTGTTAACACTTTAAGGTTTAAAACAAAATTAACAGCAACTACAAAGGATTAGATTTTCGATCTACTTGGTACTACAAAGGCAACAAGATGCAAAGACACACGGAAAACTGTTGAAGCAGTTGTCTGCTGCAATGTCAACTTTTAGCTTATAGACACGCATTCTTCTAACACCTGCAGCCTTCGACACGTCAAGTTCTCCTCCACCTTCTCAAAAGGACTCTATAATCCATTTCTATACATTTAAAGAAACTCTCAAACAGTGCACGTTAGAGAAATCCTACAATACCATCTTTAGTTTTTATCAACTGTAGTTTAGATGCGTATCACAAAAAACAAAGATCAAGGAAGCATTTGTAGTTACTAGTTAGGAAAAAAATAGTATTTTGTCTTTTATCATGGTATCTTTCAGAATATAATTACGTTAAATGTTAATTATGTAACAATTTCAAAAATAATAAGATGCAATAAGTATTAACCATATAAGGCTTAAAATATGAAGGCTGGAACCAAGTAAATTTTCATAGCTGAGAAAAATGTTCAACTAAAAACAACCACAATATAAAGATATGATATATATGTAAATTTTTCAGTAATGAATAAAATATTTTTTGAAACTTCTAATTCTATTAGTACAATACTAATAGCTACAAAGACAGTGTGTTAAAAGTATCTGTTCTGACAATCTTGTGGTTGAGGGAATTTCTAATTCCATATAAACACTTTCGAACATGTCAAGGAGACAGTTACTATTTTTACCTTACAAAAGACACACTTTAATCCATGGACTTGTGTCACCCTTCCTAGCAATTAGCCTCACCTAGATGGAATGTGGATTTGTCCCACACTGTTGAGAAGTTACTAGTTTTTAAATATTTTCCACAGAAGGCCTGTAAATGTCTCCAGAAAGATTTGTAGCATTTGTAAAATTATGCCATATGAAGACACAGAGTGTGCTTAAGCTCATAGTCTTAAGAAAAGTGTGTCGCTCCTATGCCTAACACTGAAGTTTCCACTTTAAGATGCAGAGGAAGTAGGTGGGTTTATCTAAATGAGGAAGGGACAAGGGCTCTGGGGTGAGTATAAGCCTCACTCTCAATACAACAACCTCAGCATCATCTGGCCTGTCGTTTTTTCTTTTTTACACTACTTACGAGCTTTACGAGTCTCCCTTAGTTCTCAACCCTAAAGGCACAAAACAAAAAGAAGAGCATCTAATTTCATTCGCACTCGAATTCAGACCCTGTCTTCCCTCTGCACTGAACAGGGAGTCCTTACTGCCTATCTTCCAGTCTAGAGCAACCCACAAACGCCCTCTCCACAAACACAAGGACTGTTTCCTAATGCCTCTCAAACACTGTCCAAAATCAAAAACACTTCCCCTGTCTTGGAAATGGGCTTTCTCTTCAAGAACTGGAGACACAAGCAAACATCATCTGCTTGGTGGCAGACACTCTGGGATAAAGCAGCAGCATTCAGCTGTCTGTAGCTTAACATCGCGGCTTTTCAAGCAATAAAAAGTAAAATTAGGAAAGCCTAAGTATTACTTTTAGAATAGGAAATTAAACATTTAAAATGTTCAAAAGTAGTTCACTCAGTAAATTAGAATCTCCTGACACAGACACTAGAATCTAGTACAGGAAGTAAGTGTTCTAAGTGTGTGACTCACCATCACCTTTTTAACCCAGCACTTTCAGGTGGGTCTCTCCTGTGCTGTAGGAAGAGCTAAGCAGCTGATAACTTCTCACTGCATTAAACAGACTCCACACAAGAACAACAGCCCTCCGTCCAGGCACGGGGGCATCACAACCCCATCACATTGCTACCGCTCCCTACCCGACATACACTGAGTGACATCACACTCCACTTTAAGAAGAAAAGCAATGCAACTTTACAGTTTTTAAAAATTTAAATATAAAATACCTTTTTTGTTTTAAATCTGAAGTCATCGATTTAGAAAAATAGTCAAAAATTTGTGAGTACCTATCTTGATTGAGTTTTGAAAACCTCACTCTATAAAATGGTCGCTGTTATCTGCGGGGCATCTCTTACTAGACTCTCCAACTTTAGAGTCACTGTGAGCCTCCCTGTCCGCTGCTTCTTAGACGCTAAAAGGTCCCTTGTTAACTGCAATCACGCTGCAGACACCAAGCTTTAAATACTGGACTGCCTTGTTCCTGGAGGTCTGATTCGTGTTTAAAGAGTGCTCCCTTCTAAAGCACAGAAGTCACTTAGAACATTACTGGAATGCATGGTTATGCAGTAAATGTACATTTTTCTCAGTTGGGTATTAAGGAAATTGAACAGTTGGCTAGGGAAGCTTCTACTTAGCTAAAAGTTAACATGATAATAAGCTTTTAAAACAAAGGACTACCTAATTTTGAGGTTTAAAATATATTTGAACTATACTTAGAAACAATAAAACAGCATCATTATTTTTTAAGTACACTAATCTGTAAAAACTACATTGAATATTTTCCTGTTAATCCCCAAGTCACCTAATAAAAACTTGGTGGTTGTTTTGGAGACATGGTTCCACTACATGATTCTGACCATCCTGGAACTCACTCTGTAGACCAACGTGGCCTCAAACTCAGAAAAACTCAGCCACCCAGCTCCAGACTTATCAATTTAAAGGCATAAATTTATCCTAATTTTTTTTGGGGGGTGTGTGTTTGTTTGTTTATTTTTCAAGACAGGGTTTCTGGATTTAACAGTCCAGGATGTTCTGGCACTCACTTTTGCAGACCAGGCTGCCTCAAACTCAGAGATCTGCCTGCTTCTGCTTCCAAGTGCTGGGATTAAAAGTATGCAACACCACCACCCGGCCTAATTTTTCCTTCCTAGCAGTATGAACATTTACTTTTCAGAGTCTTGGGGTGAAAACACCTAAAGGAACACATGGTCAGTCAGTCTCTAAGCTGAAACCTGGGAGGTAAGAGGAGGCTTTGAGTCTGTAAACAGGAGGAAACAAAATAGAAGACAACATGCAAAGGTATCCCAATTCAAAAGTCACAGACAGGACTGAAAACAGGTGGCCTTCCAACGAAGTGGCATCCTCCAGCTGCTTAGCAGTAGGCAATGATTCCCAAGGCCACCTACTTCTCCACTCATAGTCAGAACTCACAGGTGTGAAGAGCCAGCACGGACAACTGTAGCCTTCAGAACTAAGGCAGCAGCAAGAGGGGTCAAAAGGACATTTGGAAATTTTGTTCTGCAAGTTAGGACACCTCTAGGAGAAAAATCTAAAGCAATAAATAAATTTAACATACTTGTTTACATCTTTAGTCTTAAAAAAAACAGAATAGTAATCATCATAACAGAGGTCAGTGTTTTAAAACGTCACTGCTCTTTCAGAGGACCCGGTGTTTTAAAACGTCACTGGTCTTTCAGAGGACCCAGTTTTGGTTCCCAGCACCCACATAGCAATCCACAACTGTCTGTAATTGGTATTTGGGCAGGAGAGACCTGGAAAGGCAGGGCTGGCTGGAAGTAAAGCCTCCTGCTGTGGCTCTAGGAAGCATCTGAGGAAGCAGCATACCAACCACCAGCTAATCAACACAAACAGAGACGATTCACACCAGACCAAGTCTAGGAAGAACCATAATTACAGACACTAAGCAACATGTCTAAGGACTGGGCAGGAAAAAGCACAGGTCCTTATTGCTCCAAAGAGCCTCCTCAAGCCGACAATTTAAAAAGCACTCCTGTTGCCAAAGCTTCAATTCATACTCACTGAAATCCATTAATATGCTCCACCCACGAACACCGAATGTACACCTGCTTTCTTCTAGTTCAAAAGAGAAGCACATAATAGCAGAGAGTAATCTTTGGCTCCTGACTGGGCAATAAGAGTTCAAAGTGTTTATTACCGAAACACACCTGACCTTAAGATGATAAGCACCAAGAACACCTTCTCTGCGTCTAAGTTTAAAAACAAACACCTGACCTTAAGATGATAAGCACCAAGAACACCTTCTCTGCGTCTAAGTTTAAAAACAATCAAAAACTCCTGTGATAGGTGACTATGTATCACACAATGAGATCTGTTAGTCATTATCACCTGCCATAAACCAAATTTCACCCCAGGGCTAGCACTTTCTCTGTGGTTACAACAACACAGAATGGCAGAGTAGTACACTCCCTTTCTATGATCCGAACAAGTTATTTTACCTATGAGTCTTCTGGGTTCAGTCTTCAGACTTTTTAAGGCAAATATGCAGCTGTGGCTGTAGCTTTAAAGTGTATGAGTATCAAGAACAATGGCAATGGGTTTTTGATCCTACTGCACGTGCTGGCTTTGGGGGGGCCTGGGCAGTTTGGATGCTCAACTTACTGAACCTGGATGGAGGTGGGCGGTCCTTGGACTTCCCACAGGTCAGGGA
>NC_022010.1:69464193-69464772 GCF_000317375.1 Microtus ochrogaster
CGGGGAGGAGGCGGAAATCCTCAATAAATAAATAAATTTAAAATAAAAAAATAAATAAATAAAGTGTATGAGTATGTGTGCCCACACACGCATACACGTCTGCTGGCAAAAGGCTATCCACTGCAACTATAAGGGAAAACTGGCTCAAAAATCAGTGGGTCAGAAAAAGAGTTTAAAATCAACTGTATTAAATGTTAATTAACCAAAAATTTTAAAAAGGGCCAGGAAAGGATGGCAAGAAGAGATACTGTAGACAATTATTTGTTCTCGCTTCCTGGTAGACTGTCAATGGTTTTTTGAATGTTAAAACACAGCAATAACCTGTTATCATATCTAAAAGTGATAAATGTATTCAAGAAGAAAACTTAAAGCTGACGTGATTAAAAAGTTACTCCTAGGAATGTGAATGAGGAAAAGAAAAACAAGTTCCATTTCTTGTTTTTAATTTTCAAAATGTACTAAACCTTAGAAGTGGGCATGGAAATTGAGTAATTAAAGTATAATAAAGAAGGGCTTTTTTCTCCCCTTCTCCCCTTACCCCCTCCCACCCCACCCTTAAGATCCCGATTTTTTGCCTGG
>NC_022010.1:69466318-69486901 GCF_000317375.1 Microtus ochrogaster
GTGAGCAGGGAGCTTCCCACCCAGTGTCAGCACTGACTGGGAATGGGCAAACATCCTTCCTCTATCCAGCTTTCAACCAATCAGGCGGAGAGCAGATAGCCTACCAGCAACCGCACAGACGTATTGCGGAAGTCCCAGGTGACTGCAGTGGCACTGGCAGTGAAGGGGCATATATGTCATGCATCAAGAAAGCTAGAGGGGTCCTCAGTGGACCTCTAGTCATGCAGCTGAGCCTCCAGCCAGAAACCAGGCACCACTAGCGAATGGTGCCCACTCTACGGATGAGAACTAGAGACCCACTCTCAATATCACCCACTGCATTCCCTATCTGAGGTGCCCTGCCTCTATGGCATTAACTGTGGGGTCTCAGGAAGTGATCCTCAGCCAGCCTTCACCATGACACTAGCAATAGCTGGGAAACAGCCAAGGCCACAGGGCTGCTGTTCTGATTATTACTGCATGGCAACACTTCAACACTTACAAGTTTACATCAATGACTATGTCTATACTGTTTATATAAACCTGCACTTTGCATAGGGTGTATCAATTACTCTGTCCATTCAGTGTTGATTAGGTGACTGGGTGGAGGGTGCTTGGGACCACATGGAACCTGCTCACTCATGTAAGCTAACAGCTAATGCTGGCTGGGACCAGAGCTGGGGACCTGGCCAGATATCAATAGGTGCCTTTCTCAAGAGGTCACTTGACTTCCTCACATTACGCCATGATTTCCAGGGTGAACAGAGACAAAGATTCTAGGACAGAAAGAGAGAATCAGGCAGTAGCGATGCTGCATAGTGCAGTCATTAGGAAAGCTACTATGGCTGACCACACTCCAGGGAAGGAATTACTCCTTTAATTATCAACCATTCCATGCAGAACACCTGATTTAAAATAAATTCCTTGTAGATATATTTGCAGGTAATTTGTATAACTTGCTGTAATACATGACCAAAAGCAACCTGAGGAAGAAAGAGTGCTTCTTTCTTCTTTCATGCAGGGAAGCCAGGGCAGGAACCTGGAGGCAGGAACCAATGCAGAGACCATGGAGGAATGCTGTTTACTGGCTTGCTTAACCTGCTCTCTTACACAACCCAGGACCTCCTGCCTCCGTAGCACTCCCACAATGAGACGGACCTACTACATCAATCATTACTACCACAGAGTGTAGCACATCCACATGGGATGGACCTCCCACATCAATCAAGATAATACCCTACAAACTTGCCTACAGGCCAATCTAATAATAGCATTTGCTCAATGGAGGTTCCTCTTCCCAGAGAATTCTAGCTTGTGTCAAACTGATAAAAACCAAACCAGATCAAAAATAATAGTGAACTTAGCAGTCTCCCTCTAATAACATGGACCTTAACACTTCCTCTAAAGAGCAGGTAAGAGACAGAACTAGTCTTTAACAAACATAAAATCTTAAATTTCATCTTTTAATGGGTTATCTACATGAGAATGCTATATCAAATTTCTTGGTTTGTGTTTTCTGTTTTACTTCTTAAACTAAAACAAATTTAAAACATTTTAAACAATGGCTAAATCTACCCATAATATTTTCTAAAAACATAAAGCATCAACTCCATCAGATTATTTTCAGGGCGAGCATGTTACTTCACTTCCATCAAGGATTTGGATCACTGTTAGTAATACAAACTCTGACTCGGCTGCTTAAGGAAACGTGTTCCTACTTAACACAGGGTTTCTTCTACAGACACTGGTAAGTTACTGCAGCTTAACACAAGAAAAAGTTATGAAGCCCTTGGGAATCTTATCTTTAAAGATGGAATTGGAGAAAATAAAAGGTCATCATTATCAACAGATTGTTAATGGCTTCATTCTAATCTGTTCAAAAGATGTGAAAACCTATCATGTTCAGATCCACTCCCGACAGCAGCATGAGCCACTGTGCAGCACGGGCCATGAAAACAAGTCCAGACAAACTGCGAACTGCTTCACTACAAAAAAAAACCATGATGAGGTCAAGAATAGGATGTCAATCCTCGACTTGCACACCAATCCGACTCTTACAGATATGCGACCTAATGTATGCTACCTACCTCTGACCTGGTCACTCAGGGCACCTGTCCCAGAGCTATTAAAAGAAGATAGGTAGTTCTTGACAGAGAGTAACGGCTCAATATACACAGCGCATTGTTGTTATTCTTAATGGAAAACATATACAATTCAGTGTGATGGTGCCACAAATGCACCAGGAAGTAAGACTGTAAAGTCAGGAATGCATGGATCACAAATAACTTAGTGCAGTTTTTATGCTCACAGGCAATGAGTAAGAAAAACTTAAGCTCAAGAAAATAAGAATTTAGCAATCACAAATATGGTACATTTAACTGTATGAGGACAGAAAGAACATTGAGTATTCCAAGTATTATTCAATTAAAAATTTGAATGAGCCAATCATAAGCCACAAAGTAAAGGTACAAAGCACAGAACTCACACTGAGTAAGCAGGGAACTCCAGTGCCTGATGGGCACAATAGCCTAGTACACAATTGCAGCCCAATTTTAACTTAACTGACAAACATGAGAAATGTATATTTATGGTTTAACAAAAATTCCCAATTATGTACATAACATGATTTAGTACTGCTAACATAAATAGAAGAAATTACATGTGGAGCATTAATATGCAATCTGAGAAAATCTGTTTCTCCAACAAGTAAGAAATTAAAACTGCAAGCTAAATGTGAACAGTGACACAGGGCAGCAGTGACAAACCCCTAGCATCCCCGCTAGGCCGTGCTCAGGAGCTGTGCACTGCTGACGTCAGAGCACTGTTTCCATTATTCTAATCAGTGTCCCAAGGAGAAACTGAAGGGTGAAGTTTCATACTTTGTTTCCACAGTTATTGCTGTGTCTTTACTATCACACCCCAAATCCTGTCTCTTTCTTTTTTTGTGATGTATCTGAAAGAGCACAGTCTAAGAATCCCTATCTAGAGAAACGATATAAACCTGCCCCACCTGCATCTAAATTGTGGTCTTTTACTCCTAGCCCATTAACTATACAGTATCAAGGCTCAGGGCTTCCCTTTGCTCAACGCCCAATCCTGCTCCTTCCTTTTTCACTGCAGAGAATATAAGCACTGCATGCTAACCTTCACAACTCTGCATTTGGTGCCCGTGAAATCCTTTTGAGTGTGTAAATTTGTTCTCTGGCAGTCTTTTAGAGATCATAAAAACAATACTGTCCAAAATCACACTCACGTGTTTAGCGTTTTGTGAGCTGTCTTCTTAAAGTTAGTGTAGCTGGATATAAAATTCTTAGGTTTCCTTGAGCACATTACTGTTACTCTACGATTCCTGCATAAAACAGGGCTTTCAAAGTCAGCTCATGTCAATATCAACTCCTCAGTAAGCCATCAGACCCTCTGTACACATATCTTTATAGTCCAACTTTGGGGGCAGGGGATTGTTGCTTTGTTCTTTTTTGTCTGTAAACAGGATCATGCTATACAGCCTCAGCTGGCCTAGAACTCTATGTAGACCAACCAGACTGGACTCAACTAGCAGGAATGCTCCTGACTGTCTAAGGGTGTAGTGAGTACAGATGTGTGCCAACATGCCTAGCCTTATCCACATTATTCAGCTACACACCATTATCTTTCCCCCTGACGCTTACCTTCTCCAAAACAAAGGCAAAACCATTCAATTTCAGGAAATATTCTTGCATTATTCTTATTGGAATAAGTCACAAGACTATTATATACTGAAACTTCTCTGCCTTTCCTCAATAACTAATAATTCAAGCTTATTTTTTAAGGGCCTCCTTCATTTGTTTGCTTACATGAAAGCAGCCCAGGAATCACAGGCTGGCCGGGGGCAACAAGCTTCTGGACCTTCTGGCCCCGCACAACACAGGCCCCCTTGTGCTGAGCAGGCACTCTGTCAACTAGCCACAACCCTAGCCCCTAGGTGAGTGCTTTGTCTGGGTTCACTCCCCCTTTCCTTTCTCTTCCCAAAATGATAAATGTCTAAGTTTCCTTCTCCAGTTTGACGTTGTCCTTCCCTATTCCCATCAGTTCTAGAGATTTCTCTGGGTATGCTCTACTATGCTTCCTACTATCTGTGTAACTTGCTGCTCCCTGAGGTTTCCTGTTTTACACTTTTTAAAGATTATTTTTATTTTATGTCTATCAGTGTTTTGTCTGAATGTATGTGCCTGCATAATGTGTGTGCCTGATGCCCGTGGAGGGCAGATGATGGCATCTGACCTTCTGGAATTAGTTACAGGCGACTGTGAGCTGTCATGTGGGGGCCATGTGTGTCTCTCCAGTTCCTCCTCCTCTTACTAGACCTCTGTGGCAGGCAGCATCATCATGGGCATCTCTAACTCCAGCACCTCAGAAGCTGAGGGAAGAACAGGGTTTCTAAGCCAAATTTGGCTACAGGGATTCCAGGCCACGCTGGGCTACAAAGCCAAAAACCTATGTCAAAATAACAACAAAAAGAAAAAAGAAAAAAAGGAGATGAAAATGATGGTTTTGACCACTACCACATCAATGGGGGAATTTCTGATTATTTTCTGATAATTTTTATGTACATTATTTTAAAAAAGCAATATGGGGGTTATGTAAAATATAAACAATATGGGGCACAGCAAGGCTGGCTCAGTTGGTAGAGACAGCCTGAGTCTGACCCCTGGCTCCCACAAGGTGGCAGTAGAGCACCTGCTCCTCACAGCTGCCCTCTGATCTCACACAGCTTAGACACACACCTAAGAAATAAAAACTACTGGGCAACTAGAATATGTCTTCAGTAAGTGTCCTCTCTTCCCTATTTTCAGAGAGGATGTCAGACTACTCAGTAAGAATTCCTGTGTCTTCATCTTCCCCAATTTCCCTTTCCTTTGTCCATGCGGATTCCACCACTGCTCAATTTGGAGACTATTCCCAGGTGTCAGCTCTAGCTAGCATGGCAGCTTTAACTGGTTTTGAGAATTTATAGGGACTAGCTCTAACCCTTTCCGACCTTAAACACTCCTGGGAACATACAAACACTTTTTGGCTTGCAGTAATGTTTCAGACCCTCCCGCTCTGCCTTTGTGGTAGTCTGAGCTGACGAGCTGAGGGTTTTCAGGTCCCTTAGTTAACTGTGCACACATCCTGACACAGCTCTGCGGTGGCTAGCACACTTCTTTCTGCACCTGTCTTTTACAGTCTCAAGGATAATGTCTATGGGATTGGCGGTTTTGCTCATCTAGATATTCTGTCCACTTTTAGGGAAAACAGGGGAGATAAAAATCTATGTTGAGCTGTCACTTTTGTAGAACTCTGACATTCTTCTTAATTTTTGTGTGTATGTACATATTCATGTGTGTCTGTTACCTATGGAGGACAAAAGAGGGCATACGATTCACTGCAGCTGGAGCTGCCAAGTAAGTACTGGGAATTGAACCTGAGTCCTCTGGAAGAGCAGCCAGTGCTCTAACCGCTGACTCATCTTTCTAGCCCCTTAAGCATTCTTACAGGTGTACACTATGCTGTTGGGTCTGTCAACTTGACACAAACCTAGATGTATCTAATCTTAATTGAGAAAAACTCCTCCAGAAGACTGGCCTGACAAATTGCAGTATACTGTCTGGATTATGGACTGGTGGGGGAGGCCTAGCCCATTGTGGGTGATGCCACCTCTAAGAAGGTCATCCTGAATGGTTTAAGAAAGCAAAGCTGAGCAAGCCAACCAACAAGAAGAACACTCCCGTGGCTTCTACTTCAGTTCCTACCTATGGTGGACTACGGTATGGAACTATAAGCTGACATAAACCCTTTCCTCCCCACGCTGCTTTTGGTCATGGTATTTTACCACAGCAACAGAAATCTAAGACAGACATTTACAAAGTAGCAGTAATTTAAAAAAAAAAAAAAGGACTGTAAGGACCAACAAAATGGGATCACCTCCCAAACCCCACAGTAGGAGAGCATTGGCAGTGACAAGCTGTCCTCTGACCTCCACGGGCACGTGACACAAGTGTACACACAGACACAAACATATAGATGTAATTTTAAAACAGTAAAATAATGCAAATATCTACTTTTTTCTAGGCCTTCAGTAAAGACCTTACTACATAAAACAATCAGGCTTTACAGTGAGATGGAGCCATCTTATGTTTGATATGTATCAACTGTCACACTACGTACACATGACACAATCAGCAATGCTTCTGCTTAGAAAATAGAAATTTAAATTACAAAAGAAGTAAAATCATGAAAAGCATTGGCACATAGCGAGGAGCTTGTCCAGGCATCTGCGGCAGACACTGACATTAGAAAGCTGGCCGTGCAAGGGCTGGAGAGATGGCTCAGCGGTTAAGAACATTGCCTGCTCTTCCAAAGGTCCTGAGTTCAATTCCCAGCAACCACATGGTGGCTCACAACCATCTGTAATGAGGTCTAGTGCCCTCTACTGGCCTTCAGGCACACATACAGAAAGAATATTGTATACTAAATAAATAAATATTTAGAAAAAAAAAAAAAAAGAAAGCTGGCCGTGCATGCTGAGACACACAGGGAGGGGGAACCGAGCAGGAACACACTGTAGACCCCTGACCTCCATCCAGCTGAGGAAAGGGCAATCTTCCACCACCAGAAAGAGGCAGCAGGTGTGGCTTTCACCTTCCGTCTCTCTGAAGCACTGCCCCTTCCACCAGCCAGGCAGAGCTTAGTTCTAACTGTAACAAGCACTGCCATCCAGAGGCCCGGTCACACCACTGCCGGGACGGGAGAACTCACAAGGACAGCTTCCGGACAAGATCAATAAATTAAAGTTTTCCACATCCCATGACCTCAGTTACCCCAAAGTAAAGAAACTCTGACATTCAAGCCAAATATTCATGAATACTACGTAGTAACTTTTAAAACTGACAAAAATATTAATTTTAAAAAAAAAAGCTGGGGGCTAGAGAGTTGGCTCAGTGGTTAAGAGCACTTGTTGCTCTTGCAGAGAACCTGGCTCACAACCACCTGTAACTCCAGTCCCAGAGAATCCAACGCCCTCTTCTGCCCTATATGGCCAAGCAAGCATACCCATAATACACAACATATGTGCAGGTAAAACACTCATATATAAAATAAATCTAAGAACAGATATAAAATGAATCTAAGCATGATGACACACACCTATAACTCCAAAATTCCAAAGGCAGAGGCAGGGTAGGGGGTTCTGAGTATTAGGGCAACACTGGTACAACGTTCCAGGATGATCAGGGCTATGTAACAAAACAACCTTGACTCGTAGGTGGGAATGAGATGGGGGCTGCTAGAAATAAGCAATATCTAACTTAAATAGGAAACATTTGCATGACGAAAAGGCTCAAAGCAGCACATGCCAAAAGTAATCTATCCTCAAGACCAATAGGTCTACGTCTGATCATCTGGACCTGCCCCAAGTAGAAAGTGACAGCAGTAGGAACATCAAATGCTTCTACTCAAGCTCATCATCATGAATGTCTATTCAGTGTGCTCTCAACGTAAACTGGTATGGGGCGGGGGAGGAATATGCCATTTCCTTACTGTCTTAGATAGTGTTTCTATGGCTGTGGGAGGAAAGGGTCCACCTCCTAACACCTCTCAGGTCACTCAATCGCTGAGGGAAGTCCGAGTAGGAACTCGGGGCATGAGCTGATGCAGAGTCCACACACACTGCTTTACTGGCTGGTTCCCTATGGCGTGCTCAGCCAGACGTTATGCAGCACCGAGGAGGCTCAGGATAGCAAGAGTTTGAGGCTAATCTGATCTACATGAGACCCTGTCTCGCAGGGTGGGGGTATATGATGGCAGGGGGTCACATGTATATTCAACCACAGAGGCTAGAAGCCAACACCAGGCATCTCCTTTCTTTGATTCATCTAGGCTGGGTAGAAAATGAGCTCCAGAAACTGTCCTGGTTCCACCTCCGCTGAGCTAGCTAGAAATGGGATGCAGGCTACCAGGCCATCTTTGTACGTGGTGTTGGGGATCCAAACTCAGGTCTCACATTTGCACAGCAAACATTTTGCCAAATAAGCATCCACCACCACTCAATTCTTTAAGTGACTAGTGTGTCATTATTATGTGCTTTATATATTTAAAAAAAGCTACTCTGTTAAAACCATTAAAACAAAAAACAAAAAGTAGGACTATGATAAATCAAACTCTAAAGGGGATCTTTTAATGAGTACTGAAGAAATGCTGGCCTCCCAGGTTCCCTCCTGCAGGCTTTAAGTTAATATGTATAATGATTCTGAGAAGAATCTGCTTTTCCCCCCAAACCTAATCTTAGGAATGATCCAATATCCAAAATAAACTGAACTCGGTTACTTGTAAACCAAGACGACAAGCAACTGGCTGGGCTCGTACCTCCACCATTATGATATTTAAATGGGAAGAAAGGATTATGGAGGAGACAACAAGGAGGCAAACACTGGAGTCTGGAGGTGGCAGTCAAGGTGAGGGAGCTGCTGCCCTGAATTCAATCCCCAGGACCCACATACGGAGGAAGTAGAGAGCAGACGCCCACAAGACTGCCCTTCACACCGAAGCGCACACCTAGGGAAACAACGTGGTAACGAGTTCTGAACACTCACTTGCTGTACGTCATGCCCACCGCCAGACCTACCAATCAAGATACCTCACTAACCCCGAAGTGATTTCTATAACAAGGGCACTGAAATGTCAGCTGACACCACTGCTGTGAACACGCTTAGATTGAGAAGATGCTATCTTTGCTGTATGTGCCTTCAATTCCACAGGCGAGTACTCAAATGTTATGATATACATCCATTCCATGGCACAGGTCCTTACACATCACCCCTCGCTCTAAAGAAAATATGACCCGAGATAAATACTCAGAATCCTTGAAGGCACAACACCCAGTATTTATTATGAAACAAATGTTAACCAAATAAATGTTTGCAACATCCTTTAAAAGTGTAAAGCAAACTCTGCTCTTCCCTACTACTGCGCTCCAGCTCCACTAACGTGACAAAGGGAGCCTAGGGTTTTAACAAGCACAGATTGGCAGCCAGTAAGTACAAGCCTGTGCAGTACGCGCCTGTGCTGAAGACACATCAATGTGATTTTGGCTCACTGTTCAATAAACAACTATCTTCCCTTGTCTTTTTCGTCCTTCCTTCCTAGCTTTACTGGGGTATAACTAGGAAATACCAAGTGTACACACCTACACTTAATGTATGTGTACAATAGTAAAGTTACCAAACACACAAAAAAAAAATCAAGGAAATGAACATCGCTATCATCTTGCATAGTTATCATGAAAATCGATTCCATTTTGACTACATCCAGAAAGGTGAACCAGTCAATGCCTGTTTCAATGGCTTGTCTAGCATTCCTCAGCCTACACTTCCATCGATACAATGGAATGGGAAAAGTAAGAATTTAAGAACATACCAAAGCCGGGCGGTGGTGGCGCACGCCTTTAATCCCAGCACTTGGGAGGCAGAGGCAGGCAGATCTCTGGGAGTTCGAGACCAGCCTGGTCTTACAAGAGCTAGTTCCGGACAGGCTCCAAAACCACAGAGAAACCCTGTCTCGAAAAAAAAAAAAACAAAAAACAAAAAAAAAGAACATACCAAGGCTAGTACCATGAGCAATGTGTAAGAGAGCAGAACATTCACTTTCAAATAGGTGCACACATTGCATAAATAATTTTCATTGAAAAACTCCTTATAAGCTTGTATGTATTATGTCAGCTAAAGTATAAGTACATACGCTGCAATATTAAGAGGAAAGTATTGTATTAACCAATCAGGGAAGTTGTTGATTTTATGATTAAAAAAATAATCAACTTTCAAATTCTGAATGAGAAATATGCCAACAATGTACACATGTTAAAAAGAGCTTTCTTGGGTTATATTTTTCTTTTGTAAGGCGATAAATATTGGTTACGTTTCAAAAAAGCCAAATGTAAATCCACAGAATTCTCTTGTTTTGCAACACTTACTAAGTTAATTAGGTATCTCTTAAGAACAACATTTGCTCTCCAGCTAGTAATACTACTGAGACCAAAAAGCTTTAAGAGAAACCGCTACTTGGGAGCACGTCATACACCTCTGATTATGAACAACTGGAAACCTCCCATCAGCAAGTCACAGGTACTACGAAACAACTAAAAGCTACTCTGTTCTCCTACTGACCTCTAGAACAATGTAGACAGCATCTGCTTGGCATAGTCCAGATGCTGCCTGAATACCCTGCAACCTAGAGCAACCTAGGAAGAGCCAGTGCTGCTCAACCGTTGGAGCATTAAAGGCTGAGTACAGAAAATCTAAATGGTTCTTCATGATGATGCCCAGCATCAGCACCACGGAGATTTTAACAACCAGCCACTGAAGCAGAATGCGTCCCCACAACACTGGCAAACACACCTAGGATTCTGCATGCATGCTTGTGTGAGAAGTACCACAGAGGAATGACTAGTCACTGACTCAAGCAGCTACCATCATAATTCCAGAAATGGTGGGTCCCTTGTGTAACATACATGGTAACTTACTTTCCCATACCATTTAATTTACTAGGGTTATAGTCAAACACGTTTTATCATAGAAAATGACACATCTAAAATCTCATTCTAAAGCAAAAGAAAAATTATTTTAGAAAATTGGGGTCACAAAAAATGAAAATCACCAACAGCTATACCAATTATCATCATCAGATACCAGATACCACTCAAGATTTATCTTTTTCCCAGTTGAAATCATTTTCAAACATTAAGCTTACAATACAATCAAATAAAAACTCAAATCTACCAATAAAGGTAACTTTTTTTTTAACAAAATGTGTCCCATCTAGCTAATCTATAAGCACACAGGTGAGTGCCTGCAACACATCTGATGCACTGGCTATACTGTCTTTTTCAGTCTGAACACAGCCACTCGGAAGGAAGAGTCTCTGTTTTTACAATACCAGTAAGATCCTTCAATTAACTATGAAGGAAGTAAACACACACTTCCAAACAACTTCTCAGGTTTTCGTCTATACATTCAAATAACATAAGGATGAAAGAGAAGGGGAACTACAAAAAACAATATAGGGAGAAGGAACAAGAAACACTAACTCCCAGACCATGTCTGCTTAAGGACCACACATGCAAGTGTTCCGCTAACAGCTCTTACCTTTACCTGTCAGCCTTACTGAAATCATCTTAACATCCATTCTCAGGGAAGATTTACTATGCTCCCATAGAAATACAGGGAGACAGACATATTTAACCATAAATGTTATTAGTTTTTAAAACAGAAGTATTTTAACTTTAAAAGTATGAACCAGCTTTTAAAAGTCCAAGTGCTAAGAATTACTCTTTTGTTAGCATCACTATTAAAACTGTGACACCAAGTCCCAGAGTCACGAACCTTAGCATTGCCAGAGGCCCACCCAGAAAACACACTAACAGCCCCCACTGTCTCACAGCCATAGCGCTACTGTACTGCGAAATGTGAGTCACCTGTATGCATCGTCTTCTTCAAGTCTCATAGCATCCTGATGGGGTGGGGGAAGGGAGGGAAGAGTCCAGCGGCAAAACTATAACACTGTGTGAAGAAAAACAGATTACGATAAGAAATGATGATGTAAGACAATTACCCCTAATTGAAGAGTATCTAATATAACTACCATCTCCAAAACATAGATAAAATTATTCCAAATTAGTCAATTTACTAACATTTACAGTTATTTGAATAATTTCTATTCATTTATCAAAATCAAGCATATAAAAATATAACAATCAATTATCATGAAAAAAGTTTTAAATGACCAATAATCATTCCAGGCATTTCTAAGCATCAAGTAAGCATAAGTAATATTCAGTTTTATATAATGAATCTAAAGGAAATAAACCATTTTATGATCTTGTACAGTATGCACACACCAATACAACTTTTAATTTACTTTCCACAGTGACTTACTATCAAGGCAGAGGTAATAAAAGCTACAAATGTCAACATGTCAATCTACCAACATTATTTGTAGATTAAATTCAGAGACATTTTTCAAATGCAGTTATCCTGCTCATCAACACTTCCCCCTGCTCTCCAAGTGGTCCACTTTTACTTTCTAAGAGCCCCGCTCTCATACTTATGGTTTTCTTAAGTTCATGCTGTTGAGACAATTACATGACGACCAGCGGGAAAGTGAGTGCAATCTCTCATGACTATCAATGGGGACCACATAGGAGCAGGAGAGAAGCAAAGACCACCAGGCTGAAGAATAACTCACAAGTGACACTGTGAGATCCAATGACTCCAAAGGAGCTGCTCGTGCTGGCCTAGCTCTCAAGGTGGCTGAACTAACTAATAAGCAAAGCCTATTGATTCCTAAAACAGGCTTGTGTGCTAACCTTTTTTAAAAGCTTTTTAATGTAAATTTTTAAAAATGATTTATTTATTATTTTATTGCATTGGTATTTGGTCTGCTTGCATGTCTGAGAGGGTATTGGATTCCTCGGAACTTAAGTTACAGACACTTGTGAGATATCATATGGGTGCTGGGAATTGAACGCAGGCCCTCTAGAAGAGCAGCCAGTCCTCTTAACCACAAAGTTTTTTAAAGAAAGTAAATGCAAAGAAACAACCCAACAAACACAAAGATGCTGTTAGTCTTCAGCACTATAGATTGTGAGAAAGAAAAGACAGACCCTATCTAATCTAAATCATCTAAGCAAGCTGTCCTTTGATTCCCAACACCTATAATTCCCTATACTTTACACACTGATGTCCCCCTGTCAAGCCCTTTCACAAGCCTTTTTCAAACTTACTCTATGTTCTGAAATCACCATCCAAAGGTTTTACTGTCTGAGTGTAGCCCATTATGTAAGGTAAGCTAAAAGAAAAAAAATCTAGACTGAAACAACTTACATCAATAACTTAATTCCCAACAAGTAAAGCTAGCTAGCCCAAATGAATTTATTAGTAGAAATCCAAATAATGTAATAAAGTAATAAGAAAACTAAGTCTGAAGAAGGATATTTTTAGGCTAGTAGGATATACATATATAGCTTACTTAAAATCTCCATTTATTGTTGATAAATATTTTGTTTTTCACTTATTTCTCCTACTTTTGAACTCTTAGGTTGAAAGTCCAACTCTGTCCTCCAAACAGCAGCAAAAGGAAACACTCCTCTGGTGAGTGATCAATTCAGAATAGGGGCTGAATTTGTGAATTAGTTTTAAACTGGAAACTGCCTGTTCTTCTGAAATCACTGCCTATATATTCCTGACCTCCTGATAAAGGACAGCCTTTCTAGGTGAGACACTGCTGTTACCAAGATACACCCAAGCCAAGGAGCACCGCTTCTCAAGACAATGTTAGATTCACAGCAAGGTGTACGGCTAGGTGCACGGATAGGTGTATGGCTAGGTCCATGGCTAGGTGCTTGGCTAGGTGCATGACTAGCTTGTTGATGATTAGGTGCATGGCTAGGTGTATGACTAGGTATGTGGCTAGGTGAATGGTTAGGTGAGTAAATGAACAATAAAAGTAATCATCACAATGTATTTGCTTCTAAAAATAGCTGAATCAGTGGGATTAAATACTTTTACTTCATAGTCAAATTCGCTCCCCTGAAACATGGTAGGTCTTTAAACTTCTGTGGCATGAACTACAAAAACAACAGAGAAAGTGCCAATTCATTCTCTAGCTCTGAACTGTGTTTACAGCTGTACGTTAGCGCTTTACAATGTTCACCTGTAACATTTACGGTCTTCCTCACAAACTGAATAGCTTCAGCATGAACAGATGACACGACTCCCAGAGAAGGCCTTATAAGACCGGGTCAAGCAAGGGCTCAGCATTCCTTTGGTCTCTTCATTTTATTAACGGTTATCTGAGTGCTTTGCCTGCATATATACCTGTCCATACATGCCTGGGGCCTTGGAGGCCAGAGGAGGATACAGGTTGTGAGTTACTGTATGGGTGCTGAGACTGAAACTAGGTCCTATGTAAGAACAGCTAGTGCTCTTTCCTGCCGCTGAGTCATCTCCAGCCTCCAGTACTCTTTTTATTAAAAGATGATAAAAACTAAAGTTATATTTATTCACTACTAATTTCACTATCTAAAGGCAAAAACAAATTCTGACATCTTTTAGAAACACCGTGCATTAGCCACCACTCATTTGAAAAGCAGCCATTAGCAAAAGCTGACGTTTACCTAGAAGTCACACAGCTTGCTCTTGGTTTATCACCTACCTACCGGAAACTGAGGAAAAGAATCTGCACCCTAAGACATCCACTGCAGATAATCCCAACATCAGTCGGCTTTTTTGTAGTCTCACTTCGGATATGATTTTCTTTCTAAAGAGCCTTAAAACAGTCATTTTTTTATTTCTAAAAAATATATACAGTCAATGTGTCCCTTTTCCCTCATGAATAAAAGTATTCTCAGAACTGTGGAGAACAACAGTAGACAATGAGAAAACCATGCACAACCCATACAGAAGGAATTTGTACTGGTTCTCAAAATCTTTTAGTGTATTTCAGTTCACATTCTGCCAACAGCTATGAACAATTCAAGAACTCACTGTAAGTGGTTCTGAGAACTCTTTGTCTGAGAACTCTGAATAAACCTAACCTATAGCTTGTCTTCAGAAAGCCACAGGCCATGGAGCACATGGTGTGTAGGGTGGCTCTGAGATTAGTGCCGGGGTGTCCACAGTCACAGCCCATCTGCGGGGTTTACAAAGGACACGGGGCAGCCAGCATGCACAGCAGTCAGGCTCTGGCGAGGACAGATCAACACAGAGCCCAGGGTACCCAACTTCAGGTACAAAGCCTTCCTTAACACCACAAGGATTTGTAATGACACCAACCTAACAAGTGTCTCTAACTCCAAATCACTAAGCAGTGGGAAGCTGCTACAAAAGACAGAAGCACCACCATGATGCACACCCTGAGCCTAGCACTCAGATGGTACAGGCAGGTAGATCTCTGTGAGTTCCAGACCAGCTGGAACCTCCTGGTCACCCCCACCCCAAAAAGCAGATTTTTAAAACATCATCATATAAGGAATTTCAAAACCTAATTAGGTACCATTGTTATTAGGCTAGTGCAAACGCAGTTCTCTGCTGCTCTCTAACTGCACCTAGGCAATCTATCTTTACAAATGCTTCACAAAAAATTTTAATCTATACAAAAATTATGATGCACCATGGAATTTAAAAGGATAATTGCCGGGCGGTGGTGGCGCACGCCTTTAATCCCAGCACTCGGGAGGCAGAGGCAGGCGGATCTCTGGGAGTTCGAGGCCAGCCTGGTCTACAAGAGCTAGTTCCAGGACAGGCACCAAAGCTACAGAGAAACCCTGTCTCGAAAAACCAAAAAAAAAAGGATAATTTAGGTGGTTTCAAAGGTACCAACTGGTGGCGTGATGGAGGAAGGTCATTGGTTGATTAAATAAAGAAGCTGCTTGCCCTGATAGGTTAGAACGTAGGTGGGAGGAAGAGGAAGTGAGCTCAGAGACTCGACAGCTCTCCTCTCAGGGGCAGACGCCTCAGAGAGACACGATGCTCCACTCCTGCAGGCAGAGGCGAGAGCTCTGCTCTCTGAGGCACATGCGATGAAGCTCCGACCCAGGATGGACATAGGCTAGAATCTTCCCGGTAAGCGCACCCAGCTGTGCTACACAGATGATTAGAAATGGGCTAGTCCAGGTGCGAGAGTTAGCCGAGAAAAGGGCTGGAGCTAAAGAGCGAAGCAGTGATTGAAAGAATGCGGTGTTCGTGTAATTATTTCGGGGCATAAGCTAGCCGGAGGCGGCCGGGGTGCGGCTGGGGACTCAGCCCCGCCACTCCTATTACTACAGTGGCGCACGCATTTAATTCCAGCACTCGGGAGGCAGAGGCAGGCGGATCTCTGTGAGTTCGAGACCAGCCTGGTCTATAGAGCTAGTTCCAGGACAGGCTCCAAAGCCACAGAGAAACCCTGTCTCGAAAAACCATAAAAAAAAAAAAAGGTACCAACTGAAAATAAGCAAAGCCCATTAAGTATAAAGCATCTTAAAATGGGGGTGAGAGATGGCTCAGCAATTAAGTACACTTGTTCTTGCAGAGGATCTGGGTTCAGTCCCCAGCACTCAAGTGTAGGCTCATAGACAGCTACAGGGGCTCTGACAACCTCTGCTAACTTTGAAAGGCTCCAAGCAGCATATGGTACACAATATATACATGCAGATGAAATACTCAAACATGGAAAACAAAGAAACAGAAAAAAGAAAAGATCTACAATTTTATCACACTAATTAAAGCTATGATTCTCTAAAAATTGCACACTGTGACTGATAGTCATCTCATCTCCACACCTCTGTGCTCACTTATATGATTAAAGTGGCAGAAGAAAATAAAGTCTTTGCCATGTAGTTTTAGAAGTGCATTTTCCAGACTTACACTAGGTAAATGATTAGAAGGAAAACAAAGAAATGCCATTGTCTTAGAACAGAAGAGGAAACAATCTATAGCTCTAATTCCCAATAAGATGATCAAGTGGTGTTACAAAAAAAGCAATTACACTAGCAGGGGACTGCAAGTGAAATCCAGAAAAACAAGAACATTTATCAAAACTCCAGAAAACAATCACAGCTCCTTTTTTTAAAGGAAAACCCAGAAGATTGTAGTAGGCACTACCATGCCAACATTATTAATGAAACTACGAGGAAAAGCATATCTGCCGACATACAGCACACACCTACCACGCAGCTCACACGTTAGTGCATGCTAACATACCCAACAAGTAAGCAGCCTCACTTCCACTTTACAGATGTGGAAACTAAGGGTCAAGGAGACTAACAGGTCAAAGGCCCCACTATTTATAAACTCCAGTCCTGTACCAAAGTTCTCCACACCTCAAGATGCTTCCCATTAACTCATGAAACAATTGAGAAAATTGCAAAGATACAAGAATCTGTCAAAGTGTGATTTTAGACCTTGTTCTATCGCAAACACAAAAGAAAAAAGTCCTGAAGTAATAAATTAGCAAGTTAAAAAATTTTAACTCGGAAAATGGAGTATCAACTGTTCCGAAACTAGTAATAAAATTTTAATTCAAACATATAACAGACTGCCACATAATCCTTCACCTTAAAAAAAATCCACCAAATGAGAAAAAAGGGGTAGGGGTAAGAAGCCAATTGGTGACACTAAACAATCAGACAATCCACAAATACTGTAAGCACGGGTCTTGGATTGTTCTAGTCCAACAGCACCCTGGAATGAGGAATGGTGAGTGCCCGAGCAAGAAGTGTGGGGTTGCTAAAATCATGAGAACAACAGGTTCCTGACCTAAGCACTAAGAAAAAGGCTAAGCTATTTCAACAAATCAAACCAAGTTCTAACTCAGCCTCTAGAACCTATCTTGGCCCCAAAATTAAATCTGGCACTAAGTATCTAGACTCCACAGTGAATACAGCAGAGGAGAGGAAAAGGCTCCAAAGCAAACCATCTACCTAATGCATACATAAGCTCTGGGGATCCTCTTCCACAGGGTCACTAAGTGCAAAGTGACAACTTCAAATACATGATCCACCCATAATGCCCTGCTCTGCTTGCTGCCCTTCATCTTCTCTCAGTCCATGCAAACACACTAAGAGGCACCTGCAGATTTAGATGGAGTTTCCAGTCTATTAATGCATTTGTTCTCTTGATTCTGATTCAGAGCACGAAGCTTTTGAAGCTTTCGAGGCCCCTAACTGCCGTTACCAGAACGACCTATATAAAGCCGATGCCAGGAGAAGGTCCAGCCATATGCACATCTACAAGTCCCAGGTGGCCCTTCGCTCACATCTCTTCAAGTTCAAGGCCCACATTCCCAACGGCCCAGTGAACTCTAATCTCCCTGTTAGGATTCACTGCACAAGGCATCTTTTTCACTCACTTAACCCCCATTAATTACATAAGTCACACTATCATATTCATTGTACACATAAGAAAACTAGGACCCAAAAAACTAAAATGCTCCAAATCAGACATATGCATTGGAAAAACATTTAGTTTCAGACTCAAAACCAGTGCTCTTGGTCCATGTTAAACTCAATTTACCATTTCCCATCACCTGCCTTAAGGAGAGAGAAGAATGTCATCTTCTGTATTCTTCACCTTGGTTAATGAACGTCACCACCAGCCCATGACCGCAAACCAAAACCTTTTCCTTACAACACATTCAACCCACAACCTCTTGGGATAGATTTCACTGCCTCACTGTCCACTGTCTATCTTGGCCAAGGTCCTCATTCCCTTTGGACTTATTGCTTCTGTCTTCTGACCTACTACAGCCCATTCTCATCAGAAATGTGGTCCTTAGAAGCCAATCGTGCCATCAGCCCAACCTGTCATGCATACTTACGCTATTCAGAAGGTAGAACTGCTTAAGAATGAGTCTATTCTTTGTTTCAAATTTAAAACTTCAAATCTTCTTACCATGATTATATAAAATTATTTTATTTTATTTTTAAAGGATATTAAATATAAAAAGGAAACTAAAATTCACAAAAAAAATTGACTGTCCACAGTTTGGTGATGCCGTTTCTGCTCCTCTTGTAAAATTTGTATATCTTTCTATTTAGAGTTTACTTGAATGGTTAGAGAATGCCTCCGCAGTAAAGAATAATACAATACATGCTGGCTACTTTTGCAGAGGACCTAAGTTTGGTTCCCAGCACACACTTAGGGAGCTCCAACACCCTCTTCTGGCTTCCACAGGCACCTGGCATATAAGGCATATATACAATACAGACACAAGCAGATATACACAGCAAAAAATTAAAAAGTAAATTTTAAAAACTGAACAGAATATATCCACATTGTTTCCAATAGAGTCACACCTCCTACTGAACAGACCTGGATGCAGTCTAGCAAACACCCCTGGGTAGGTGGTTTCCACTTTTTCACTACTATGAAATCTTGAAACTTGGCGCCTGCTTTTACTCATCTTCTAACAGGGCAGAGTGATATGAACAGAACAGACAGAGCAAAGTATTTTAAACTTCTCCTCTGGCATGCTTACTTACAGATACCACCTACAAATTATGTGCTCACACTTTCTCTTACATTCTAGGTCCTAAGAACTTAAAAGAGGTGGCAGATGGTCTGTAGGTTCTCTGTATTCAAACAAGCTTCAGAGTGAGTTTCATGCAATCTATTGCATTTTTCTCCCTAATCTGAACACCTAGGTAATCACTTGTGAATATGCTTCCTAAACAGAGCATTGCCTGTCAAACAGAAGGCATGTAGAACGAACATGTTCAATCATAGCCTACAGATCCTTCTCCAACCTAGTTTCTAGGACAGACACATGAACTTCCCACTCTACCCTGATTGCGCTGGTATTTCTAAATAAGATGGTCTACAAGTACAATAAATTCACATATATAATTTTTATATATAAAATATTACAATTAATTTACATAAGGACATGTATATATACTTAAAAACACATATAATTATGTGTTAAATTTAATAAATCATTGCTTTTATTTATCTTAGTTCTTAAGAAATAGAGAAAAACAAGGCCCAGAAATAACACAAACCATTTCAGAGAGTGTAGTTTACTTTCACAGAGAAGTGCTACTGTAACCACACTCTGGAAGCTGCTACTGCTAAAAATAGTAGTGTCCCACTTGGGTCCACAAGGTGACTAAAGCAGCAGCAACCATAGCATCTCTGCCTTGTTTTACAGCTGTCTCCTTTACTCTGGGTCACCTAATTAGCTCGACATGACTACATGTAAATGACTCAGAGTATGAGTCTAAATGCTGGTGACTCCTAACCTCTCATTCCTTCAGGATGACAAGGAACAAAGGAAAGAGTAACTGAGGCAGCTTACTGGATGCTTTTTTCTGTGTTCTGTTCCTGACTTCCCTCCTGAACTCCGAGTCACCCTGGATTCCAAGAAAAGCACGCATCCCAAACCTCCTTCCCCAGAGAGAGCAATTATCCATGAAGGAAAAGCTGTACTCTGGAGAATAATCTTCTCCAGAGAACCAACTTGTCCTAGCCCCAAATGTAGTAGGGACTTCCGATTACCCTACATGAACACAACTGAGGCAATTATCAGCTGGGCCACTTCCACCAAGACCCTTAATTACACACACCTCCTGCCTCTACTCAAATCTAATGCTCTTATCAGTGATCCAAAGACAGACTTGGAATTACTGGCCATCCTCTAAGTGTGGTGCTGTTTAAAGCTCCTCTCTGTTCCTAGTCATCACTCCTTTACAGTGTGCTCTGACAGGTGAGCCAGCTTAGTATAGCTCCTGGGACTCCCACCCCACCCTTCCTTACCTGTGACTAAAGACTGTGTTTGCAGGTTCAGAATACCTGTGTATCCTCCTAGCCCTGGGTGGTCACTTCCCTGCACTCTCCCCTCCATTCATTTCACTTGCAACTCTCCCACCAAAAAGAATACTTGAATTTGTTTCCTTCTTAACTTTTTACATGGTATCAGTCCTGCAAACTGCTTGGTGACTCTACCAAAGAACTCCTACAGCTGATAAACACCTTTGGTAATGTGGCAGGATACAAGATCAACTCCAAAAAATCAGTTGCCTTCCTATACACTAAGGATAAGGAAGCAGAGAGGGAA
>NC_022010.1:69487776-69513863 GCF_000317375.1 Microtus ochrogaster
ACCGTAAAAGGCTAATCAACCCAATTATAAAATGGGGCACTGAGCTGAACAGAGAATTCTCAACAGAAGAAGTTCAAATGGCCAAAAGACACTTATAAGATCATGCTCAACTACCTTAGCAATCAGGAAAAAGCATATCAGCTATTTTAAAGGCAGGTATACCATGATCCCTCACACGACTTCTTTTATCTGTTCTAAACAATTTTAATGAAGACCGTAAATTTTAAGATGTCAGGGTTGGATTGATAGTTCAATGATTAAGAGCATCTGCTGCTGTTCCAGAGCACCTACGTTCAGTTTCCAGGACCCACATGGCAGCTCACAACGACCTGAAACTCCAGTTCCAGAGTATGTAACGCCTCTTGTGATCTCATGCACACACATGGCACACATACACACATATATATATATAATTTTTTTTAATTGTTGCAAGTTATCCCATTGCCTTTCCATCTCTTCTCCATGCCCACTTTAACCACTCTGACCCAAGGTCCTTACTTCACTGGAGGTGATACCAATGACCTCTAGGATTGTGCACTTCCAGGGCCTGATGGTGCATCAATACTACAAGTGGGTCTTCAAACCAAACTTCATGCTACACCTCAAAGATTCTGATTCAAGAAACCAGAGAACATATCCAAAATTCTCTTTTCGGGATACCCAGGATTGACCCTCCAGCCTCCTGCACATTAGGCAGGCACTCTACCACTGAGCTATGACTATAACCGCAGCCTTCTTTTTATTCATTTTTTTTCTGCTTGAGACGGGGTCTTACTAAGTTGCCCAGGATGACCCTCAAGTCACTCTGTATACTTAAACTAGTGACCTTGAACTAATGATCTTCCTACTTTAGTTCCCAAAGAAGCAGAGCTTCCATCTGGCTTTGGACACTAGTCCCAACCCCAGATGCTCTCTGTGCAAAGCTCTGATGGGGGCTACCTTATCACTTTCCCCAGGTTCAGCATGCATATGGCCGCTACACGTACCTTCAATAACAAATGACTTCCAATCCAGATTTAACCTTCTATAACTGGTAGCCATCACATCTCATCAGATATATTTACCACTTTCTGAACTGGTCCCTTCACCAATCTAAACTTTGTAGCTTCCTTACCTAGTATCTATTCTAATCTTCAACACCACCGCTTCAAATCCCCTCCCCATCCAGTTGACAGCTATCCTACCGGCTGGTCTGAATAAGCATTTCCTATCAGCATGCTCCAACAACTGTTGTATACTTAGCACACAGTGACATCCACCATTGGGTGATCTCTCACAGACATTCAGTGAACAGACTGGGGCACTGGAATGACAGCAATGAAAATGCTGTTCTGAAAGGAGGGAAAAGGTAGACTATAAAGTAGTTTCTGTCCCACCTGGTCCTGCGGCCGTTCAGTCCCAAAGAAACACACTTGTGTTAATTATATGCTGCTTTCTTACAACTTAAATTAACCGTAACTCTTGTCCACATTTAGCTACGTGGCTCAGTACCTTTCCTCAGTGCAGCACTCTCATCTTGCTTCCTCTACATGTGGCTGACAACTGCATCTCTGCCTTTCCTCTTCCCACAGTTCTCCTAGTCTGGTCACCCCCTACACTTCCTGCCTTACTACTGGCCAATCAGCGTTTTATTAAACCAATACAAGTGATGAATCTTTACAGGGTACAAGAGCATTGTCCCACAGCAATGCAAGTGCTATCTGTATATTTAAAATGAACTATCTAAGAACCAGCATGATATATACAAACATAGTCACCTCCAAAGAGAAGCTGTTAAAAGCCCTCTCCACTTTGTTGTCAAAAATGAATTTTTAATTTTTGTTTTCTGATGAAACAAAATCTTATACCTTAAAGCTCTCCCCTGTAATTTTACTCTCAGTGAGAATTTTGTGGAAATGAGGTAATACTGTCATAATCCTAACACATACACTTGTAAATGTCGCCAAGTCTATACTTCAAATCCCGCTAACCTCAACTAATTTAAATATTCAGATTTCAGGGACCTGGTTCAGTCTTGCAGCACAGACACTGCTCACAGGTATGACCCTCCAGTTGCAAAACAACAGTTTGCTTCTTGTTCTGAGATGTCCTCCAGTCAACACTTTAAACACATAGTATGACTGTCACTCTAGTCTCCATATAAACCCAGTGAGAAAACAGTAAAATAAGACAATAAGGTCTGGTATCATCCTAATTGCCCTTCCTCCCATCTCCCATAAGCAGAAAGGTGTTCTTAAAGGCTCTGGGATGTATCCATCTAGAGAGTAGTTCACAGCAGACTACCTACCATGGCCAACCCTTAGTCACAAGCCACCTCCCCAACCCCTCTGTGCAATTTAAACTCAAGCTGCTTACATTTCTTTTTTTGGGTTTGTTTGTTGTTTATTGTCTTTTTACACAGACTACAAAATCCTCTTTAGAAACACTTCATTCTTCTGCCTCATTTCTAACTGAACACCAATACCCTCAATCTTTTTTTTTTTTTTTTTTTTTTTTTGGATTTTCGAGACAGGGTTTCTCTGTAGCTTTGGAGCCTGTCCTGGAACTAGCTCTATAGACCAGGCTGGTCTCGAACTCACAGAGATCCACCTGCCTCTGCCTCCCGAGTGCTGGGATTAAAGGCGTGCGCCACCATCGCCCGGCCTCCCTCAATCATTCTTAAACCTCAATTCTGTGCTCCAACTCATGTTTTGATCATGTTCATCACACATGATCTCTGATGTGCACACAGTATACACAAACACTGTCAAAATAAGTTCCACTGTACTCTCCCAGGAGCAGCAATGACCCACACTTTGTTGTGTGCATGTGTGTGTGTGTACCACTGTATTTGCAGTTGTGTCCAAATGTGTCTGTGGAGGTCAGTCAGCATCAAATATGCTCCACTTTATTTATAAATATTATAAATTTTATTTATAAATACTTATTTATACATGTGTTTGTACTGGTGTGAATGTATGCTGGGAACTGGACTTGGATGGCGTCCCTCCAGTTCCTCTGCTTCAATTTTTGGAAAGGCTCTTTCATTGAGCCTGGAGCTCACTGATTCAGCCAGGCTGGCAGGCCATCAGACCCCAGTGAGCCTCCTGTCTCCACCTCCCCAGCACTGACACTACAGGCATGCACTTGCCCAACCCAAGATTGTCAATGGGGCTGGAGTTCAAACCCAAGTCTTTCCTACTCCACAAGCAATGACAGCCTAGCCACTCCACAGACCACTTGTGCTCTAAGAACCTCATTTTACCACAGAAAATACAAGCTTTATATGAAAAAGCGGGCCAGTCAAAACAAAAATTTAGAATACAAGGGCTCACCACAAAGAAATTATGGCAGGCTATGGTACATTCTATGTTACAAATAACGTGAAATAATTACATCCTTACGACTGCTATGACTTGAAGAAAATTGTACATCAGAAAGGGCTCATACCTAAATTCTCTCTAGTTTTAGTTTTTGTTTGTTTTTGTTATTTTAGTGAATCAAAGCAACTTAGGTCATCGCCATCAATCTCAACTGCACAGCTCACGAACACACTGCTCAAGAATCAACTCTTTAATGCACACCACTTTCACCTTCACCTATTACCTATTCTGTCTCATCTTCTACTTCTCACTTCCAAATCCACAATTACGTCACAATGGGCCAACACCCATCCAGCTCTCAAACACCACCTTTTTGCTCTGTTTATCCCACAAGTCTTCCTTATTATCCACTTCTGCTGCCAAGACCATCAAGCACAATACCAGTGCTTTTCCTAAGGACGTGACTGCCTAGACATGGAGATTCTTTTTTGTTGCTGCTGCTACGGGTTGTTGCTATTGCTGTCAGACAGGGTTTCTCTGTGCTAACAGCCCTCGATGTCCTGGAACTCTGTATTTCAGGCTGGCCACAAACTCAGAAATCCACGAGTGCTGGGATAAAAGGTATGTGCCATTACACCTGACTGACAGAAATTTTTATCCCATGACTACCTACCCCTACCGCCCTTCTAAGTGTGACTATACGCACACGATCAGGTCACTGAAAGCAGGGCTTCAGCAACCACAGCTGATAGAGCAAAGAAGAACATGAAAACCATGATTATTAATCCATTTGCCTCCAAAATCATCTACATGGGTTTACTTTACAGAAAGTAAGGAAGTTTTTTTTTAATTTTTTATGATTTATTTATCTTTATTTTATGTGCATTGGTATGAAGGTGTCATACCTCTTGGAACTGGATTTTCAGACAGTTGTGAACTGCCATGTGAGTGCTGGGAATTGAACCCAGGTCCTCTGGAAGAGCAGTCAGTGCTCTTAACCACTGAGCAATCTCTCCAGCCCCCAAGTAAGTTGTTAATAGTTAGGATGAGCTGACGGGAATGAATGTGTTTACTACGTCTCAGTCCTGTATCTCATTCAATAAAAACAGCATAAAACAGCATTTTTTCTGGTGATTATTGTTCATAATCACCTACTCTATATAAACAACCAGCACTCAGGAAACTTGAAAATGATCTCACGTAAGTAGCAACCCTCTTTCTAACAGATGGTTCAGTAGATAAGGAAATAATGGATTCCTATATTGTCCTCTAACTTCCAAAAGTGTTCACTTACACACATGTTGCACACAAAGAAATGTAATATACATACACATCTATATTAATATTATATGTGTATGTGTGTGTGTGTGGTGAGACTACAATAATCCTCACACTACAAAAACAAGTGACCTACTAGAAAAAAAACTAAAGAAATTTGACAATTCAGTGACATTTTAAGAGCTAAACAAAACCCTTTGAGGTAGGTGTTTGCTCCTCTTCTGGCAAAAACTGCCTAAGAAACTATTTCCCATGAGGTATGATTTTTAATCACTAACAAAAATTTACCTGCTTTAAGCTTTGATTTCTGTGATTTCTTTAAGAGAATACATTGTTTAAAAAATATTTAATATCAAAGTTGAGGGAGTTAAGGACAAAACTCCCTTTCAGATGTGTGAGCCACCCTCGTGTTGAGTTCACCACAGGAAACTGCACTAGCCCTCCTAATAAAACGACAGTTCTCTCGCACTCTTGCTGCAGGCCACTGCGGATTCTAACAATCCCCACACTCTTCTGTTGTTCTCAGGCAGTCTCACATATGCCATGCTAGCCCTGAACCTATGAGGGAAGGATGACCTTTTTGGGATTCTCCTGTCTCCATAGTCCTGAGATTACAGGTGTGAGCCACACCTGGTTACTCAGCACCAGGGACCCAACCCAGGGCTTTGAGAGCACATGCCCAGATGAGCTACAACCCTAGCACCCAAACTCTTTTTTCATTAAAAAAAAATATATATCACATTTTATTATTATCTCCATATTTTATCAATACAGAAAAGCACAATATTCCTATTTAATGAAGATTAATTATACAATAATATTGAATTATCAGGTTTAGAGCTAGGGAGGTTTTAATTCTGACATTCAAATCAATCCTTTGCCAGACATGGTATCAAATGCCTTTAACCTCAGAAATCAGGAGGCAGAGGCAAGTGGATCTCGCATTAGTGCCAACCTAGTCTGTGTAGTGGAGTTCCACAGCTATGAAGACCCTGTTATAAAATAAGAAAAAGAAGAAAAAATTCAGTCCTTTACTAAAAGGCAAGGAATACAAACACGAAGAGGCTTATGAAACCAATTTGCAAAAGCAAGATAGTCTACCATTGTTTTAACTGAATAGTCAAAATACTCTGCTTCACTTAAATATGTATAAATACATGTGTAACAAGAACATGAGCCTTCACCAAGAGAATACCCAGAAACCTTTACCAGGATTTCTCCCATCTAGGCACATCCAGGCCTGGCACAACTCTGCCTCAGAGACTAGCTGAATCGGGCACATTCAAAGTGGCATGGCCAAAGACTGACAGCAATCCTCCTGATCAGATCAGTAGGCCTGGGGAGACGACCCAGCAGAAGGAAGAACTGAACTGGGATACAGGTACACACAAATAGGAACACACTTCAACAGCCCAACTACATGTCTACCTATCGATCTTCCTGAGATACAACTTCACACAGGAGAACACACACTAGCATCCTATCTATAAACCAATCTGGTCATCATGCTGTAAAATTCCCATCATCATTCAGAGTAAATACAAGTCAAGCAGCAGAGATACAGAATGACAAGGCAGCTACCCCCACCCTGCCAAGGACTTTAGAGTACAAAGTGGAACACACACCAGGCGGTGGTGCCACACACCTTTAATCCCAGCACTGGGAAGGTAGAGGAAGGTGGATCTCTGTGAGTTTGGAGTCAGCCTGGTCTACAAACAAGTTCCAGGACAGCCAGGGCTACACAAAGAAATTCTGGGGGTAGGGATGGGTTATTAGTAAGAAGATTCAAAATTTGAACAATGAGTGGGGAGTCTTGAAATTCTAAGTTAATCTGTGAGTCAGCACAAAAGACTGAAAGAATAGCATGTGTCTCCAAATAATTACACACGGCATACAAAGATGTAGGGTACATGGTCCCCAGGAGTCCAACTAGGCTGCAACTAATATGCAATGCTATAGGAGAACAGGCTACAAAAGAAGAGAGAAATCCAAAGTAGCTGTTTCATGGATGGCAATCTCTCATCTGCAGAGTTTAGGACCCAGAGCATTTCCTTGGCCAGATCCCAAAACTAGGCGAGGATAACTGTTAAGCTGTTCACTGGCCTGACCTCACTTGTCCTGTCTGACAGGCCTTTATCACTAAAGTAATATAGGTGCAATATCCCTGATCAAAAATGCTTTGCAACCAGAAGTGATTCAAGACAGATTTTGGAATAACTGCACATGAGATATCTTACGACGAAAGTCTAAAGATGACTCTTTTATATTTTTTTGTTGTTGTTGTTTTTCGAGACAGGGTTTCTCTGTGGCTTTGGAACTAGCTCTGTAGACCAGGCTGGCCTCCAACTCCCAGAGATCCGCCTGCCTCTGCCTCCCGAGTGCTGGGATTAAAGGCGGACTTTATAAACAAAGCTTAAAGGTGATAACTTTTTTCTTTGTAATTCTATGCTTAAAACTAAAGTTTGTGGGGCTGGAGAGATGGCTCAGTGGTTAAGAGCACTGACTGCTCTTCCAGGACCATGGTTCAATTCCCAGCACCCATGTGGCAGCTCACAACTCTCTGGAACTCCAAGATCTGACACCCTCACACATACAGGCATGCAGGCAAAACACCAATGCACATAAACTAAAATAGTAAAATACGAAAACAGCTAAAGTTTGTACACAATAAAGCATTAGACTTGTGGCATCATGTCACCTCTCAAAGTCAGAAAAGTACAGACTTTGAAGCTTTCTTAGTATCAATTTTAATCTGCCTAGTGCATCTGCCCAGTCAGAACAGCTAAGTCTTAAAAGTAGTCTCTTTGACTAAGCCTATTTCCTGCCCTCACATTTTGTACTCACTCTGCAAATGGTCTAACAATAAGAGCAAAACTATTCTGAAAGCCTGAAACTGGGTATTTGAACCAACACAGAATGGGGAAAAAATCTTTACCAATTATATAGCTGACAGAGGGTTAATATCTAAACTATACAAAAAAACCTGAACATCAAAATAATAACAACAATCCAATTAAAACATGGAGTATAGAATTGAATGTTCTCAAAAGATCAAATGAAAATGGTTGAGAAACACCTAAAGAAATGTTCAACATCCTTAGCCATCAGGAAATGCAAATTAAAAATACTTTGAGATTTCATCTTACTCTAGTCAGAGTAGCCAAGATTAACTTTAAAAAAGACAGCAGATGCTGGCAAGGACATAGAGAAAGGAAAACACTTACTCACTGCTGGTGAAATGCAAACTGGTATAGGAACAATGGAAATTCATGCAGCGGTCCCTCACAGAGATGAAACCTGATCTACCACAAAATCTTGGGCATAGACAAGTAGGACTCTACATCTTACAAAGACACTAGCTCATCCATGTCCACTGCTACTCTCTCCGTAACAGACAGAACTGAAAAGAGCCTAGACATCCATCAACAGGTGGACGAATATGCAACGACAGTACACTTACACACTGGTAGGAAAACTAAAATTCCAAGATTTGCAGGTAAATGGGAGAACTAGACACAATCATCCTGAGTGAGGTAACCAAAACCCAGAAAGATAAACACATGTTTTCTCTTATATGTGGATGGTAGCACTTAAGCTTTAGACATATGTTTTTAATTTAGAATATCCACAGAGGCTAGGTAACCAGTAAGGGACCAGCGGGAAGGAGATATTCTAAGGCAGGGAAATAGAGTATAATGTCATAAAAAGATAAAAGGGAAACTAGAATGGGGGACTAAATGAGGAGGAGGGTGAGGGAGCAGAATAAAGGAGGAAATGTGGGGAGGGCAGCTAACGCTGAAGGCCATTGGAAAAGCCATATGGAAACCTACTACTGCAGAAGTTTCCTAAAACATAGAAAGGAATTTAAATAGAGTTACCTTTAAACAGAGAAAGACACAGACCAAAGTAGACATTATCTACCATGTAAAATCCCCAGTACAGGGTATGGGTTACTTCTTACTGAGTCACTGGCCCAAAGGGGTATCACAGGCCCCACCCCAAACATCACAGGCCACTGTTAATGCTATTGGTTTCCCTCCACAATATGAGATGAGGCCTTATTGGGGACGACACCACTTATTTATTTATTTATTCATTGAACATGAAGAAATCTAGTTGGCGCCCAACTAGAAGCACCTCACCCCTCTTAACTACTGTAAGTAGCACTAGAAGGTACAACCCACGCCCCTGGAGGAGAAAGGTATCTTCAATCACCCAGCTACATGCCCAGCAACAACAGCAACCTGCCTGCAAGATATATTGGTGTACTAGTAGCAACACATGTGATGGGAGCAACCAACCACTTTCTGACTGGATTTAAAGCCCATCCATGAAACATTGACCGTTAATGAAACCGAATGCATAAGACTAGACAGGTCAGCCAGGCGGTAGGGACGCACACCTTTAATCCCAGCAATAGGGAGGCAGAAGCAGGCGGATCTCTGATGAGATCAAGGCCAGACTGGTCTACAAAGCTAGTTACAGGACAGCCAGAGCTGTTTTACATACACATACACACACACACACACACACACACACACACACTCTTGAAAAAAACAAACAAAACAAAAAATGAAGCAGAAAAATGTGGTCCACAGTCAACGGGAAGGGGAGCAACAAATCAGTAGATCAATGTTGGGGAGACCGTTGCTAGATTAAGCAGACAGGTTTTTTAGGCAATTATTTTAAACAATTAAAGAAAAATAAGGAATTACATTTAAAAACTTAAAGAGGAAAACACAGTTTTTGTTGATGGTAGTGGTTTGTTTTATTTGTTGTTGTTTTGAGACAGGGTCTCACTATGTAGACCAGGCTGATACCAAACTCATAGAAATCCTTCTACCTCTCTACCTCTATAGAGTTCTGGGATTAAAAGCAAATGTCCAGCTAGAACATGATGATTTTTAATATGTCAATATATAGCGTTCTTCAACAGAAAAATTTAAACCATAGAAAATAACAAAAAGACTCTAAGACTGAAGAGTATAATAACCTCATCAGAAAATGTACTAGAGTCAACAACATTATTGAAGAGTGTATCTCTCACACACAGAGAGACAGAGACACAGAGAGAGACAGAGAAAGAGAGAGAGAAGTACAGGAAACTTGAGGACAGACTGAGGCCTCAGGGGCCCAAGGAGCATCAAATGCTGTGCAACACACATAAAAGGAAACCAAAGAAATGAAGGGGCAGACAATTCTCATCTTATAGCCATATCCACACCTATACAGTTCAAACCAGAGAGGAAGATGGCATCTTCAGAGGAACCAGGGAAGCCAACCCTGCTTACAGAGGAGCAAAGCAGAGTAAGCAGCACTGCCCATGGTCAGAGTCCTCCCAAGCAGACGCATAGAGTGCTAACCAACAAAACAGCAACAGGAGCCTTCACATTCAAACAGGGGACAAAGAAAGCCACTGGCAAATAAAACTTCCCAAGAACCAAGAAACATCTATGTGGACCTACCTGCACTGTAAGGAAATGTTAAAGAATGTTCTACAGGGGCTGGAGAGGGAACTCCACAGGGAGAGCACCTTTGCTCTGGCAGAGGACCTGGATTGGAGTCTTTGCACCTACAGTGGCTCACAACCATCCACAACTCCAGTTCCAGAGGAATATGACACCTTGTTCTGACCTTTGTGGGAATGAGGAACATACATGTAGGCAAAACACTCATGTATAAAATAAATCTTAAAGGGGGGGGCTGGTTGCATACCCCTTTAATCCCAGCACTCGGGAGGCAGAGGCAGGTGGATCTCTGTGAGTTCAAGGCCACCCTGATCTACAAGAGCTAGTTCCAGGACAGCTAGGACTGTTAGAAAGAGAGACCCTGTCTTGGGGAAGGGGGGAGGGGGGCTGATGACACAGGACACTGTTCTTCTGTCTAAAGAAAAAGGAAACTTCATGGAAATTTAAATCTATACTAAGAAATTGAGAAGAAGGGGGCTAGAGAGATGGCTCACAGGTTAAGAGCATTGCCTGCTCTTCCAAAGGTCCTGAGTTCAATTCTCAGCAACCACATGGTGGCTCACAACCATCTGTAATGGGGTCTGGTGCCCTCTTCAGGCCTGCAGGCATACACACAGACAGAATATTGTATACATAATAAATAAATATTTAAAAAAAGAAAGAGAAGTGGATACATTTTCATAAATGATTTTTCTCCCATTAGTTTCAGTAAGAAACAACCAGTAGTTCCCAAAAATTAATAGTGAGTTATTTAGTAACGCAGGCCAAAGGAAAAGCCCAGTAAGGTATAAACTGAAGTTTCAGTGTGCAAAACAGAGGAGCGTGCAGAACAGCCGTACACATGAGGAAGAGCTGAGGAGGAGCCAGCAGGACCAAGGGCCATCACACGGGAGAAGCGGCGTGTGCTGCGAAACAGAACTTGGGGCAGCTCTGGCTCCAAACATCTAAGAGCAGGTATGAACACCCTCAAGACACAGAGGACGTCCAGAAAAGCTCAGCAATCACAGACAACGCTGCACACATTCTCCATCCCAAAGCCAAAGCAGAGGACAATATAGCACATCAAGTTTAGGGGCTAGACATGGACCTCACTGGTAGGTCACTCGCTTAAAAAATGAGAAATAACATGTGAAAACATAATTTAAAAACATGCACCAGGTAAGATGCCCGGATAAACAGATGTACATGTAACTGTAAAAGCCCTCCACTGACACCATTTCACGTGTGCCCACCTTTTTTATTGTTGTATGTTTTGAGTAAGGGTCTCATTCTGGACCCTGATTGCCTAGAACCTACTAGGTAGCCCAAGGTGCCCTTGAACTTCTAGAAGTCAATCCTCCTGCCTCAGCCTCCAGAGTCCTAAATTACAGGTGGGTACCCCAACCACCACAACACTTAACTTTCAAGTATGTATATCTTTTAACATCACTGAATGCATATTTATACTTTATTTGAAATAAGCTATTAGCCTACACCAAAATTAACCACATAAAATATAGCACAGTAAGAGCACAGTGATAATGCCGGGCAGTGGTGGCCACACCTTTAATCCCAGCACTCCAGAGGCAGAAGCAGGAAGATCTCTTTGAGGACGGTCTGGTCTAGAATGAGTTCCAGGACAGCCAAGGCTACATAGAGAAACTCTGTCTCAAAAAGTAAAACCAAACAATGAAGACAACCACTAGAAGACAACCAGACAACCACTAAAATACAACCTATTTTTGCCTTCGACTCAAGCACCAACCTTCAGGAAAGCGCGACTGTCTACTCCTCGCTACTCTCTACAGGCTCCCAGCGCTCAAACTCTAGAGGAGTCCTCAAGAGGTCCCAGCATCTGTACCATTCCCCTAAACTTACACTCGCTTCTACAGCTGCTAACACCTGAATAGACTCATTTTAATAAATACCTGGTATAAAATTATCAGCCAGCTTAAGCCAGCTAAAAGAACTAACTGCCATCACTTACAGAAAAGGAGCTCAATCAATTCAGGGCTATAAATGACATCTTACAGATTTACTGCCTCCCAGTTTGGATTCCAAATTTGGATCATGGAGCCAACATTGAAAAGTTACGAGATACATTATCAAAAAAGTTACTATTTCATCGAGCCAACATTGAAAAGTTACAAGATACATTATCAAAAAAGTTACTATTTCATCGAGCCAACATTGAAAAGTTACAAGATACATTATAAAAAAGTTACTATTTCAAAAGCACTCTTCCTACTCTCCCAAGCCATTTACAAGACCGTCTTCAGGGATATTTACATCCTGATATCTGTAGCCTAGAAACTGCAGCTCTTGTAGATGTGGGTTAGTAACCAATCTTAAGGGGACACCATACACAATTATCACCATGAACCCTAAATGCCATCATATATGCTCCTTAAGACAAAAGCAGGAGACATGACATGGGCACAGAAGATACCAACGTGACGCAGCCGCAGTCGAATGTTAGCTAGCAGTCACCAGCTAGCTAACCAAAGATCAGCCAAGAGATTCTCTCCCACAGCTTCCCAAGAAAACACAGACGAGCCCTGTGGCCTCCTGGATGACAGTCTAGTGGCTGTCATCAAACAGTTCATCTCCAAAGCTATCAAAGCACACCTATGTTGCTTTAAGTCATGAAGTTTTCCTAAGATCTTATATCAGACACAGGAAGCTAATACTAGGAGCAAAGAAAAACATTTCAATCTTCATACAATATATTCACTCTAGAAATGCCTCCTAGGAGATGCTCTGCCTGCATAAGTGCTCCTGGGTCCTTTATGTTCCTAAATGGAAAGTTGTACTTAATGTCCATCTCATTTGGAATGATTTCCAACCAGTACTTCATAGGGAGCCCCTTCCAGCTTCACCAGGACATGGATAAACTCTACCACCAGTGTGCTCAGCCAAGTCCAACACTCATCTATCCCATCTCCAACAGTACCAGTCAAGAAGCTCTCACGTATTCTATACAAAAAGCCAGAGTGAGGACATTAAGTGAAACCTCAGCAGCATGGAGGAAAACTGCTGCGAACTCCTCACTACCAAAGGCTGCGGGCTTTTCACACTGCTCTTCCCTGCCTGTGCCTTGCAGCTTGATAACGAGCCCACAGACCTCTACCCTTCATGTCACAGTGGGTTAGCAGCCACCCAGTCTTGGTCAAAACCAAACCAAAACTAATTCACTGACAAGGAAGATAGTCCAGGCTTAGAGAGCTGTCTCACCAAGAAAAGCCACTTATTTTAATTACCTACAATCAAGATTTGGTGGCACAATTACAAACTGCTCGAGATTTTTCAAGACCCTGTGTTCTGTCCACTAAAAGAGCCTGCTCTTCCCCTCCCAGGACTGCTGGGACAAGGAGGCATGTACTAAGACCTACTCACATACTCTGCATCCCAACCTTAGTTCCTCTGAGAGTTTCCCATCATCCTCTTGCCTGCTGGGTCCTTGTTAAGCTCCGCAGCACAGCAAAAGGCTCTCCCGCTTCCTGACACTGTCCCTGCTGTTGCAAGGTATGCTCTTGACATAAAGACCACCTCACATGCTCTCCTTCTGGTTACTGGAGAAAGCAATTCTTAGGAGCAGTATCAGAACTGCTAAGTCTCCTCTAGTAGATTCCAACTTTCTTATGGACAAGGAGCCTCTTTCTCAGCTTGGCCTTGTCAAAGAGCAAAGCTCAGGGTCTTCCACGCAGACCACACTCAAGAAGAATTTAACTGAGGGCATCAAGCTGTCACCTATTATCCTATGGGAACTATGCAAAAACAAAAGTATGTATTCTGATTTGGTTTCATTGGCTCAGAGTCCTCCTCCTCCTACCTGGGGTTCCCTTGGATTTCTACGGGAGTGGAGTGTCACCTCTCACCTCTGGGCAAACCACCCAAACACACAGCAGACACTCCATTTACACAGCTCCTAATGCTTTTACGGAACAACTTCAGAAACAGCCCATTTCGTGTTCTCTCAGCCTATGAGGTAATGAAGCACTTTCGTATGAGAAAATGACACACCAACTACCTATGGAAGTGGTTTCCACACTACTGACAGCTCCATCCGAATCACCCTGAGGGGCTTGTTAAAAATTCAGATTCTGAGACAGAACCATCACAATCTCCTGAGGGCAGAGCCTGAGCCTACAAACTGAACAAGATCCCTAGGCAACCTTGACATGTGGCCAAATTGGGAATTTATGGTAAGAACCCAGAGTCCAGAAGTCTGGATGGCATTCAGGAAGGTTTTCTAGGCAGGCTCACGAGAGGACCTCCACTGCAGAGACTAAATGTGTATCTATCTACATAGAAGGTGGCACAACGCTTCATGAGGCAAACATATATAGTCAGGTTTGGTAAATTATATATTTTTAATTAACTTCAAATATCTTTCATTATCCCATTCTTAGCATTTTTATGCACTACCTGCCAAAATAATTTACCTTGTGTGAAGTCCGTAACTGGTTTAAAAAGAAGATGGGAAGAAGGAGGTAGCACTGAAGAGATGGCTCGGCATTTAAGGGCATTTGTAAAGGACATGGGTTCAGCTCCCAGCACCACATGACTGCTCACTATCATCTATAATTCCAGTTCCAGAGGATCAAATGTTTTCTTCTCACCTCTACAGGCATCACACATGCGCATGCACATGTGCGCACGCACTTACACACACACACACACACAGGCAAAACGCTGACACATATAAAATAAATAAATAGGTCTTTTTTAAAAAAAGGCAAAAAGTTCTCCCCCAGAACCGAACAGTCCACCCAGTTTGACTTCATGGCCAAGCACTTTCCTGATAACTTCCCATCCGCTATTCAGGGGAAATGACCATGTGTCTCCCCATAAACAGAATTAGGCCACTTTAGAGCTCAGGACACAGTGAACAGTCCCAGTCCTTGTGCTTTCCTGCACAGACGCCCTCCCCACAGATGAAAGCAGAATGAGATTTCAAAAAATGAACAACTGAGGCAGACCCCCCACCCCACCTTGACCTCAAATATCTGCTCCAGCAGCGTGGCTATTGGTCAGAATACACTATGGTTTAGGTGCCTAGTGCAACTAACTCCCTTCACAAGGGTACCTCTCATGTGGTACAAAATTTCCTAACAAAATTCTGGACACTGAAACTGCTTAGAAGACTACTCACCAGACTCTCTAAGTCTCTACACAAGAGAGTGACAGCCAGGACAACTTGAAAGCACGGCAGGAAGAAGCAAAAACACTGAACACAGCCCTCAATTGTCTATTCCTTCCCTCCACCCTCAATGTCATGCTACTAACTAGACTATACACTTATAGGTATTTTGGTAGTTTTCTTATAAAAGAGAATAGGTTAAAAAATCACTCTCCTATGTCTGCCATCCCTGTCCTCAGCACTCACCAGCTCCTGGGAAGCATTTCTAGGTGTATCCAGCTCAAAGCAAAGAGAGAAGACAGCAAGCAGATGTCAACACTATTCCATTCCTTTCCTACAGGACTTGGGCACGGGCCAGTCTTCTCCCCTCCCTCACTGTGCAGGAGCAGACACAGAACTGGCCTTACTCCCTGGAAGAGGCAGCCATGGCTGAGCAACACACTGGACAGGAACCTGCCTCTGAAGGAGCATCTCCTGGGTCTTGTGTGGAGCAGGCAGCGCCTTGGCTCACCCTTAAGAGCTGGAGAGTGTACAGATCTAAAGCTGTCTAGCCCTCCTTTCCCGGTACAAAGACAGCATAGCTCACTGTGGGAATACCTGAGGTGTTTTATGGATTGCAACATGACCCAAGAGGTGGTTTATTTGATGAACTACACAACCTGGCTTTTATCTTATAGTATGGTGCTTTGACATGTAAGTTGGAGCTGAGAAGCCCATTAAAGTACTCAGGATCACCTCTGCCTTAGTCCTAAATCTGTGCTTATGGATTCTATCAAAATTACAAATATACAATTTAATTGAATTTGAAATTACATTAATTATATGTCTTTTTCAATGTACTTATAGCTAAAAGCTGATACACTTATATCATTGTATAATGAAATCTTGGACAGGTCAACACAAAGTGCCGCCTTTCGTTAGGTCGGAGAATGTCCACTGGCTCAAATCAACCACTTTTGCAATAGCCATACCTTGTACGGTCCCCTCCCCCTGAGACTGACCTGCCATATGATCAGAGAATATGGGAAAGTGGCCTGCTTCCAGAAATGAACTCCAACATGCCCTGGTAGCTCCAGCTCCAGCACCTCTGGAAACAGTCACTCCGTAAGAAGCCCAACTGCCTGAAACTAACTGTGAGAAATTCCAGATAGTGAGGAAAAGGGCAATATGGGAGATGACAGGAACACCAAACAAGTGAAGGCTTAGACAACTTGGACTGTACAGTGACAGCAGACACCATGTGGAATGGAAATAATACTGCCCAAACTAGAATTAAGCAAACAATAAGTACTGTGGCTTACGTCACTGTGACGGTTTGTTAAGCAGCACCAAGTAACCCCGACATTTTGTATACCAACAATATGGGGAAATCACAATGAAGCTGTTTGGAAACTATTTTGCAGTAACAGTCTCTCCTCTGAAATGATGTCTTCTTTAATTGAAAGAGAGGCTGTGAATCCTGCCTTCTCATGTCAACAAAGCCATGGAATTTGTGCCAAACAGCTAATGCTGAGAAAAAAGAAGGGTAGAACCCCATCTGCAGATTACTAGACACACAGACACACAGACAGAAGCAGGGAGGTACAGCACTTCAACCTCTGTCTGAGGCTGTGTTCAGACTGCCACTGTGGAAGCAGAGCCTAAAGCAGCACTGAGCACTGAGCCTGTTACTGCTTTATCTGGATGTCCCATCCTAGCGCTATGCCTAGGTCTCTGCTCTTCAGTCTGTACTACGACTGCATTGCAGCACCAGGTACTCAGCTCTGAATATTGCTGTCTTCTCCAAAGATGAGCTTAGAACCTGACAGCACTAAGAGCTGGGGATTAAGCTGAAGCAATGTCTCGGTGATTAAGAGCATTTGTTTCTCTTCCAGAGGGACCTGAGTTTGATTCCCAGCACCCACATCAGGTGGTTCACAACCTGTAACTCAAATTCCCTCTTCTGAAATCCATAGGCATCTATACTCACACATGTGCATACACATAATTAATTTGTGTTTGTTTAACATTAAAAGAAAGACAAATCCCAAGCTGTTTGGGTATGGATGAACTAGCTGCCCTCTGCCATGTGAGGGCACAGCCGGACCATGGAGAAGCAGGCAGGCCTTCACCACACTGACTCTGCTGGTGACTCAGTCCTCCACGTCTCACAATAACTGTGGCAGGTAGTGTCATAGCAGCACCAAAGACTGAGAAAGGCCCTGAATACAAATAATAATTTTACAAATATGTGTAATAAAATGAGAACATAAGACAAAACTAAGGAAAACAACAGAAAAAAATCACTTCCTTCCTACCAAACTACAAAATAACCTAAAGATGGCATCTAAATGAGTAGCTGAGGCTATGGAGGCTTCCCCTCACACCACTCCAACAGGGCTGGAATATAAGCATTTTATGCTAGGTCCAAAGGACATGATTTTCTGCTTTAATTCCCCACCTGAGCCAGCTAAAACTGAGCCTCAAAGAGACACACAGACACTTGTTAGTCTAACCTCATATCTATAAGCTATGTAACCTTGGGCAATTTGCTCAACAGCGTTTATGGAAGATGAATAATGATTTGCAGAGCTGCACCACAATTAAATGAGATAATATAACATTTGGAAATGATAATGAACAACAAAAAGTTTGAGTGGCATTATATTAGACAACATAACATTTGCTTGTTTAATGTTACAAGCATCTGCTACGCCAGCTCTGTGTTTCACAGACAATGTAAAAGCAGCACAGACAACATACTCAAGGAAAAGCTAAGAGTAAAGGAACAGAAAAGTAAAACACAGGAAAATCAGACTACTCAGAATAGAATGACCTAGAAAGATAAACTAGAGACTGATACAAACAGAATCTGAAAACTTTAATAATAAATTTGTTTTTCACTCCATAGTAGTAAGAGTCATGAAAGATTCAGAATCCCATGAAACAGAGCACATTCGGGGTGGGAACAGAAAAAGGATAACAATACAAAACACACACGCACGCACTCACGCAAACAAACAAAATCCTGAGAGGACCAAAGTTTCGGCAAGTACTCAACACACTGCGTAATCCACTCACTCGACTCTGCTAGCTCACAAACCTGCAACCAAGAGAAATCTCAATTAACACCAGTTTTAAAGGATTTTTTTTTAAACTACAATGGGGAAGGGGAGAGCTGGGAGAAGAGAAGGCAGGGGAACTGAGTCAGGATGTAATGTATGAAAGAATAAAAGAAAACAATTAAATAAATAAAGCTACTACAACAAGACAGTGATGCAGTTTTTAGACAGAGAGATGATGACAGTGACCACAGACAAGAGAATGAAAAAGTCCAGACAGTAAGGGTTTACAAGTTGCTAGCATCTAACCACCTTAGAAAGAGGGACAAGCTCTCTGCCTGCCTCCCTAGAACCCAGAACATTATACAGTAGCAATAAAGTATCCTCCCAAAGAAAGAATGTCTTAGCATCGCCCTTACAATTACTCCATGCACCACACCATTCAACACACAGACAGACCATAGTCTAGTCTGACAAAAGATGTAACCAACAAATAAATACACCTACCTAGGAAATTCAGGAGAATGGATATGAAATAAGGAAAAGAACAAGCTCAGGGTGCTTTAAAATCCAGAGAGGGAAAATGCTATCCTCAATGAGCCAGGAAAGGCTCTGAACATCACAGTTGAGATTTGAAGATACATTCACGCCCATCTGCATCCACTTCCTCTTCTCGACTACACTGGGCAGGAAGTCGATATCCTTAGACCCAGAACTCAAGATCAGAGCCATGCACACAGCTGGGGAAAAACAGGGCTAGTACTCAAAACCAAACCTGAAGACCAGAAACACAGATGTACATTTTACCACTTCATCATACTGTTGGTGACAATGCTGGCTCCCATGACACTAACTTTGTTCACCCATGTGTATCTCTTTTTCCCTAAGTGTGAACAGGCCAAGGGCTTGCCTTTATCCAAGAAAATGCAACAAAAGTAATGCAGATGTCACTTCCACAGTTGTGACATGACTGTCAACTGCCTGTAGAGTGAGTGTCCTACTCTGGCCTTGACAAAGTAAACAACTAAGCAGAAAAGAACTAAATGGCAGGAATTTAAGATGGATACCTGCCAAATGGCAAAAAAAAACTAAAGTTGCCAGTCTTCCTATGGCAGCAACAGTGTACTTTTACTAGAGATCTTTCCCCCAATCAAATCTAATACAAATTTTAAAGACTGACTCTCAGAAACCGAGGTAATGCCCCAGTGCTTTCCACTGCTAATTTTGTGAGGATACTGTCACACAGCAAGAGAAAAATGTATTGTTTGTCACACAATAATGTTTGGCCACCCATACTGCTCTGCTGGAAGGCTTATTTTCAACTATTATGCATATCAAGTCAATCAAGACTATAGTCACAATCACTTTTCCTAAACAGGGTCTCTTTCTGTAGCCCTGGCTACCCTGGACCTCCCCACCCAGACCAAGGTGAAGCTACAGTGTTCCTTTTAACTCTGCCTCTCTGATGTTCAAACTACAGGCATGAGGCACTATCACAGTAGGCCATCATTTTTTTGGGGGGGGGGAGGCTTTTTTTGAGACACGGTCTCCCCATGTAGTCTTCACCTATAGAACTTGCTATAGACCAGGCTGGCCTCAAACTCCTCTGCCTGGAGTACTATGGCGGCACCATACCTAACTACAATGACACTTAAGCAAGACTCGGGTAACAAGATGTCAACAGGAAACTCTAAGGGAAGCCTGGACTTCACAAGACCACTGTACACGCCAGTCTGCTAACTCTGAACTGTCAGTCTCCTAGCCTTCCAGCTCACTGCTCTGTTGGCTCTACCCTGCATTTCCCACGTCACATTTTACAGTGTTTACTGCGCTAACCTGCACCTTCTCGATACTTCCCATGCTTGTGTCCCTATCTAATTGTTAATGTCCTTGTGCATTAATTTTAACATCTGTGTACAATTTTACATTTGTTTCAATTGAATTCCTGTAAGTCACGGAACTTTAACTGGATGCCACAGTTTACACAGTTACAGAGCACACAGTTACTCTAGGACTAGGCTAGCCCTCAAGGGTCTTCATAAGCACTGCATTTAGTGAGATCTTCCCACTCTAAGTATAAAGTACGTAAGTAATCCTCAAGTCTCGGCCTTCTGTAGGCTCTGAGGACTGCTCCACCTGCAGCTCCCCCACAAGGCGCTCCTCGCACAGGAAGCTTGCACACCACACTGCAGACAGGGGCTTGCTCAGGTAAGAGGGACCACTGAGAAGCAGAGCTGTTTGCCTCTCTTCCTCTCCAGAGCACTACTCCTCAGAGGAGAACCTCATGGCTTCAGCAACTCCAGCCCTCTTCCTCAAGCAGTACAGTCACCCTGCTGGAGCTGAGGCCATCCTCCCTGAACTGAGAGGTAGAAACCTCCGGATTCATTTCCCATCTGTCAAGGATCACATTTGTGTTCAGTGGCCATGTATCTTTCTGTGCTACATATTGTTCAATAATAAAAGTATTCTAAATGTGGATGGTAGGAAATGACATTTAGAATGCTATCTCATAGGCCAAGACAGAAGCCATGACTCCTCATTTAAGCTTAAACTAAATGTTTTCTAGGATGTAACTTCTACAGACAGAGGGACCCATTCTCTGTGACACCATCCCTGCTTCGTTTCTGTAATTATATGAGCGGCCTCCCTCCCACTCTATCTCGCTATAAAATATAAGTGCTGTGAAGACAGGTATACCAAGTGGCTCCTGTATCTCCATCTGGACTGTGCCCTGACTAGAACAGCACACTCAACCAGCAGCAAATCACTCAGGAGCCTTTTACTTACTATTCACTGAACTCATCACGAGTAAATTCTAACCTAGATGCAGGTAAGCCTGCCCCAGGAGACCCCTCTAGCACTGGCTACCTACTTAGCACGGACTAAGTAAAGGGTTACTTAGGAACTCATTCTGACTTTGGGCTAGCCTGAAAAGTAAGTAACTAAAAGAAAACCTTGTACAGGTACCAGGACATAGTCACACCAACCAAATGCAAACCACAGACTCAATCACTGCCACTTGTCCTGACACCACTGAAAACAAACTAAATGCTACAACCAGAATCTGCCACTGCTGCCACTGAACACAAACTGTACAATGTGCCTGACTCTTCCTGAGACAGACAGCCAGCACAGGCAGGACAGGAACTGGGGACATGACCACATTCTATCTGCCCAGACAAAGACAAGCAAAATCTGCTTCCCAACAACACCCATCCAAGGAAGCACTCTCCAACCAGAAAAGTGTTTAAGAGTGATGGCATACACATTTAATCCCAGCAGAGCCAGGTGGTGTGGGTTCAAGGCCAGCCTGGTCTACAGAGCAAGTTCCAGGACAGCCAAGTCTATACAGAGAAACCCTGGGGGTAGGGGAGGATGAACTGATGCCAGGGTTCTAGGCCACCAAGATCCTTAGGTTAATTAATGGCTGAAACTTGGTTCCCTACCTTCAAAATGCTGAATTAGATTTATCTAGTAGTAGCATGTGGACCTACTAAGAGTAATATAGAGCAAAACTGAATCCCCTGCATCTTACCTGAATAACTTATAAAATATTATATTTATATAGTATTATATAATAATATTATGTAATATTAATAATATTATCATAATAATATTATTATAAATAATATCTTATAATTATATAAGATATTATTAGCGACTTTGTAGGGCTGTTGAACAGGATCAATAGCTAATAATAAATATCTGGTTCAAAGGCTTGCATAATGCAGGGAACTGACTAACAGTGGTAGTTGTCACTACTAAATAGTCCCTTACTTCTTAACGGACTCAGGGTTATGTGAGCCCTTCTTGCAAACGACCACCACCACCACCGACAAGAGTGGTGACAGAGCCTGTGTCCTCAGGCCAAGGCCAGCCTGGGCTATATGGTTCCAAGAGTTACACAGACGCACTGTCTCAAACTACAAACAAGCTGGAGGTTCCAAGTTTGTACTTTACCGTGGTACTATTACTTGGAAAGCAGTCACTGAGAAAAGTTGTGAAATTGGACTGAGAACCCTTTTAAATGCTGTCCTTATAAGCTTACAAAGCCTGCTGCACCTGGCAAGACTGACATGAGAGCTTCACTAGCTTCAGCTACAGGTGCAAGATTCACTTCTGCAAACTCTCCACACAACAAGCTTTCCCTCACTCTTGTTTCGTCAGCCAACAACTCAAGGTGAAAATCCCAGCCAGAAGGCACGCTTTCCTGTCACCTTCCGGAGCTAGCCTCATTTACTTGTGGACATGAGGACTGCTACAAAGCTAGATCCAGCCTCCAGCTGGATCAACGTCACTCTGCTGGCCAGGAGCAATGGCTGATGAACAAGGTCCAAACTGATTCCTGCAGTGATTGTAAACTGCCCTAAGAGGGATGTGCGCACCTATGGAGGCTGCGGCAGGAGTGCAGTGAACTGACACCAGCCTGGACCATTTGGCAAGACCCTGTCTCAGCCAAACAATAAAGCTGCTCCAAAGATCCACTCAGAGTTGTATAGACTTCAGTAAACTACCACAATGGGCTATTCCTCTAACACAGGGGGTGCCATCTTTCCACTCCTCATACCCGTATTCTTCCCAATAGAAAGCAGGCATTTATAAGCATTTAATATACAAATAAGTAATTTCTTTCTCCTATGCAGAGCACAGAGAGCTCTCCAATCTTATTGGAGCTTTTGTTTTAAGGAGCGCCTGCCTCACCCTGCGGCCCAGAATTCTGTATGAAGCTTCAACTCAGGACAGTCCTGCCTAAAAACTGACCTGAGTGTGCCACCATACTGGGATTCCAGCCTCATCCCTCTCTGAAACGCCCAGCTCTTCCCTTCCTAGGCTCCCAAATTACCTGTCTTACTCCATTCCAGATGCAAACATACCCTACTCTAGTTCTCTGGTCCCTGGGACTAACTGAAGAAAAAAATTAGAGAAGTTTATTGCTCCATTCAACAAATGTTTATTTAATGCTTATACTATACCAGGTACCTTGAATGCCTAAGACTACAAATCACTGAGGGTAAAGCACTGCTCATGTCTGAAGAGAATTAATCAAAAAGGCACTAAAAACTAACACTAGTAAGTATTATGAACAAAGACTAGACAGACATGAGATTTTATAAACTAAGAATAACTTGGTGAGGGGGCTGTGCCTTCCCTAACAAAGTGATTGTTCAGCTTGAACTGAACGAGGAAACCAGTTACCTAAACAGCACAATCACTCCAGACCAAAAAGCAACAGTGAAGAGAGACAGCGGTAAGTCACAGTCACATGATCAGACAGAGCTGAGGCACAAGTCAGTCACAAGTACAGGTCATTTAGGCAAGAAGGGCACAAGTTCTATGACTCCTTTGGTCTTCACCCTAAAAGTCACAACACTATTAAGTAGGGTTTTGGGGAGGGAGGAATCTGTTTTTTTGTTTTGGGGGGTTTTGGTTTTGGTTTTTACTTTGTCTGTTTCAAGGCAAGAGTAACCTAGCCCTGCCTCACCTTCCTGAGTAAAATTACAGGTGTGCAGGCTAAGGACCTGAGTTTGACCCTGTCACCCATGTGAGGAGCAGGGTGTGGTGGCATATACTGTAGAAGCAGAGCCAGGCAGATCCCTGGGGACTCACCCAACAGCCAGACTAGCCTAATCACGGATGTCCGACTTGGGGAGAAGACACTGTCTCCAAAGGAAACCTGAGGAACCTCACCAGAGGCTGAGGACCACAACCTCTGACCACAAAATCTCTTTTACTTTTTCATGACAGAGAAATGTTGCTTCTCTAGACAGTCAAATTCCTCTCCCACTGTTGCCCTTTCAACTGAACTTCTATCCAGAACCTCCGCCATAGGTCTGCATCCTCTACCCATGATGCACCACACATCCTGAAAAGTCCCCTCTGCAGGCCTGACTGCACCACTGCTGAGTAACTGCCGGCCACTTCCTAGGTGAACTCACCTACCTCCACCACCATCTTCAACTCTGCTACAGAATCGCCATAAGGAAATGGACAAATCACACTATACTCAATGAGCTCCTATTCCTTTTCTTATCCTTGCTATCACAAGAGGAATTATTCATCAATAATAAATATGCTTGATATAAAGATAAAGCAAAGCCGGGCGGTGGTGGCGCATGCCTTTAATCCCAGCACTCGGGAGGCAGAGGCTGGTGGATCTCTGTGAGTTCGAGACCAGCCTGGTCTACAGAGCTAGTTCCAGGACAGGCTCCAAAAACCACAGAGAAACCCTGTCTCGAAAAACAAAAAACAAAACAAAAAAAAAATAAAGATAAAACAAAAGTCACAATGGCGATGACAACTGTTTTCAAGATACATGGTCAAAGCACAGCAAACGTCTCAGCAGACAGTACAGTCAGGACTACAGCCCTAAATAGAACTAAATACAGTTTAGCTCAAAAGTAACTGCCTAAAGGACTCCAAGATCATTTCTGACCTTCAAAAAAAAATTTTAGGTTCATGAAGTCACAGATCCTGTGTCCCTTTGATGAGAATCTAATGTATGTCTATGTTATCCTTTAACCTACACAGAAAACCATAAAGGATTTTCCCCACCAGAATATATTTCCATAATGGCAAAAAGAGCAGTGGCCCTTGTTCCAGCGTTGATTTCCAGGCTCTAGTTCACATCTGGCACTCTTTGGTGCTCCACAGATAAATAGTTCTGGCCAGCATGGTGGTGCATACCTTAAATCCCAGGACTCAGGGCAGATGCAGGAGGATCTCAGTGAGTTCAAGGCCAGCCTGGTATACGTAGGGAGTTCCAAGCCAGTAGTGTGTGTATGTGCACGTGCACATATACATGTATAGTCACACATAGTGAGATCCTGCCTTATAAATCAGTAATAGTCCTATCATCACACAAGAACATGCTTTTTAGTACTCATCAAATCAGGATGCACGTGCAGACAACGGAACGCGAGGCTCACAGGATGCTGAGACACCTGGTGTAAGCTGCAGGCGCCCATGCTCTGCTGTTCTCCATTTCCAGCGTCACAGGTTCGAAACCTTTTCCCACCCCCAGAACAGAAGACACAAACTCCAGGAACAATTCTTCAGGTCTCAACTGTCACTGCAAACATTCCACTGAGGACTTATGGAATCCTCCCACCCATCCTCCCGTATTCACCTGCTCCCTACCTCCAAACCTCAGTCATCTTGCTATCTACTAAAACTTGTACTCCCCTTGTCTTCCACCTTTTCCCTTCTCAGTTTCTCACACCTATCGGCCTTCCCAATGTTCCTTACTTACGGCACCACCGGCCAGAACTCTCATTCCTGCATGATCCCCTTCCTCTCCTCCCCCTCATCCTGTCACCTTCCCTCCCTCTCCTCTCCAAAGCCCAATATCACATTCTACAACAGGAACGCACCACACCTAAGTGTCCCAAATGTTGCTCAAGGCCCCTAACTACCTTACCTGCCTGTGCTCCCACTAGCTCTTCACACGGCAACGCCTCTGAGCCACTAGCCTTGCCTACACTGGCTTTTCCTTGAATGCACATCTATGGAAAGCGGTTAGATCCCCTTCACCTTTGCACTAACAGCAACCACCATTCACACCTCACACAGAGAACATGCAGACATTTCCTCAACTGAAGAGAAGGCCTTTTCCAGACGTTTACAATTTATCAAAACATCAGTTGTTCAACAGGATAAAGAAAAACCAGCAAATAATTAATCCATCTTTCTTTAACTATACATCTAACAAAGAGTGAATACTTTGTCATTTAAAAGCATAGGCCTTAGCCTTTAATTCCAGGAGGCAGAGGCAGGCAGATTTCTGTGAGTTCAAGGCCAGCCTGGTCTACAGAGTTTGTTCCAGGACAACCAGGGCTACACAGAGAAACCTTGTCATGAAAAACCAAAAGGAAGGAGA
>NC_022010.1:69513979-69520230 GCF_000317375.1 Microtus ochrogaster
GGGAAGGGGAGGGAAGACAGAGAGAGAAAGATTGATTCAAACCAACTGTTAAATATTTAAAACTTAAAGTACCTGCCCTGGTTAAAAATTGGGGAAATGGCCAGCACACTTTTAATCCCAGCACTTGGGCGGAAACGGGCAGATCTCTGTGAGTTCAAGGCCAACCTGTTCTACAGAGGAAGTTCTAGGACAGCTACGGCTACACAAAGTAATCTTGTCTCAAAAAAGGAAAGGCAAAAAAAACAAATTCAAAACAAAAAAGAAAGCATTAGAGAAATGCACTCTTGAGACAGTGATTGTCAACACATAAAATGGTAGTATATTTTAGAAGACAACTTGGCAATATGCATTCAAATATGCTTAGAGCTGGCACATAGCTTTCCTTATAAATGGCATCCTACAGCAAATGTTCAGAACACAATTATATGTACCAATAAGTGTACTAGAGCAGCATTGTTTAAAACAGTAAAATATGAAAACAATTTTAATGTCCCTTCATGACAGCTAAATAAGCCAAAGAACACATAAAACGAAATAGTTCCCAATCAAAAAACCAAAAACAAACAAAATTAAGCCCTGACAAGGAAGGGCAAGGGATGTATCTCAATTGGGAGAGTACTTGCCTATAACCCATGAATCCCACCCGGGGTTTGAAGCCGAGTATGGTATAAAATGGAAATGGAGACACATATCCATAACAACATTCCAGAGGTTGAAAGAAGAGGACAAGAAGGTCAAGAGAGCCTGGGCTACATGAGATCCTATCAAGAAAGAAATGGAAGAAACGAAAAGAGAGAGGGGAAGAGGCCAGAAAGATGGCCCCATGCTTAAGAGCTCATACTGCTCTTCCAGAGGAGCCCAGATCAGTTCCCAGTACCTAAGTGGGGGCCCATAACTGCCTCTCCGCTCTGGGAAATCCTACACCCTCCTCTGGCACCCAAGGGCACTCACACACATGTGGCAGACACTCACTCAGACACACATATACCTAGTCATAAATAAAAATTCAAAAACAAATCCTTTTCAAATGTTTAAAGAACACTGGGCACGGTGGCATGTACTTTAATCCCCAAGGCGGAGACAGGCAGACTTCTGTAAATTTAAGGCCAGCTTGGTCTACAAAGCAAGTTCCAGGTCAGCCAGATAGAAAGTGAGACCTTGTCATCAAAACAAACAAAAACAATCTAGAAAAGAAAAATACATACACAGAAGTCAGGTGAGGTAGCTCATTCCTGTAACTTTAGTGACTAAAATGAGGCAGGAGGATGGCTATGAGTCTGAAGTCAGTGTGAGTTACACAGTGAATTCCATACTAGTCAGGACTACAGAAAGAGTAGTAACCAAAATAAATACATAAAGCCAGGCCAGGGCCAGGTGATAGTGGAACACGCCTCTGAACCCAGCACTCGAGGGGCAGAGGCAGGGGGACGTCTGTGAGTTCAAGGCCAGCCTGGTCTACATGAGCTAGTTCCAGGACAGTCTCCAAAGCTACAGAGAACCCCTGCCTCGAAAAACAAAAATAAATAGTCAGGCCCGGTGATACAGGCCTTTAATCCCAGAAACTCCAAAGGCTAATGCAAGAAGATCTGAGCTCAAGGTCTGCCTGGGACAGAGTGAATCCAAGGGCACAGTATGCACAGCAAGGCAATCTACAGTAGAAGCAAATTCTTAGCCAAATAAACAGCCACCCTACTAAAGACCACAAATCCCAGCCTCCTGTACAGCTAAGGCCACATGACTAAATTTGACCAATAGCACAGGAAAAGATGACACACTGTTGTCTAAATGGACCTTACCATCTAATGGAGAGGAAGAGACAGGCATGCAATGAATAAGTATATATAAATCACCAATGATTCACTATACAGCTATCAGCAATAAAGGTTGTGAAAGTAGAAAATCCTGCTTGGCTTGGGAGGGCGAGGAAGGGGCTGTGGAACAGGGCTTGCCTAGTGTGTGTAAAGTCCCAGGTTTAATTCTTGCCTCCCCCACCAAAGGCATCTGAGTAGTAATGCAGAGAAAGAAAATATGTTTTTAGAAGGAGCCAGGGAAGGAAGAGAAGTAAGTGGTCATTGGGCCATGTGCACAAGAACCTGACAACTGACAACCTGTCACAGGCAAGGAAGTGACGCTGAGACCTGGGGCCTGAAGTCACTCCCTGAAAGGGATGGTCGCTACTGTGACTGTCCTGACTGAAGGGAGTCTTTGTTCCTATCTCAAAGGAAGGTGATCTCTCTGGAGCTCCACACAGCCTCAATTGCTACCCCAAACCAAGTACCAAGCAGATCTGAGAGAGATGCCACGGTCTCAACACCCTTCCACCCCAACGTGTGCTGCTGGACAGTAAACCTCAACCACAAATCCCATTAATACTCCTAAATAAAAAACCCAACTCATCATTGGAATTGTGTTTTGTTTTTTAATAAAAAAAAAAAAAATAGGGAAGGAACAAAAAAGTTAGGGTTTATTTGATGATGGGTATGCTATTCAGAGTTGATGCCTTGTCATTAAGAGATGTTCTTGCTGGACGGTGGTGGCGCACGCCTTTAATCCCAGCACTCTGACTTGGGCGGAAACGGGCAGATCTCTGTGAGTTCGAAACCAGCCTGGTCTACAAGAGCTAGTTCCAGGACAGGCTCCAAAACCACAGAGAAACCCTGTCTCGAAAAACCAAAAAAAAAAAAAAGAAAGAAAAAGAGAGATGTTCTTAAGATGACTACTGTATTACATATGCACATGCCCCTTCATCAAAAAGTATTTATTTTGTCAAAATTTAGCTTATTAACAATAATATTATATAAACTTTCAAAAACTCGCTTACAAAAGAGGCATCTATGAAGAACTGCCAAGAACCCAATGTGGTTCTCCATCAACAAAAAGTGTCTCGGTGGCACCAAGGCAGTGAAGATATTCAATGTAAGGTTCCATTCTCAATCAAGAACTGTAACTCCTTGGAGGATTCTCAAGGAACAATTTCAAAGCCAAAGTATAACTTTAAAAAGCATAGCTGTTTTATATAAATACAATGTATCACCATCATTTTGATTTAATAAACCAAAATTTAAAACTGAGACTTGTCTACATTATCTAATATAAACGCCCGCTTTAGTCGTGTGAAACCTGCCTTCAACTCTCACACACCCAACAACAGACTTCACGCTCTAGCCTAACACTAGAGTCGACAGGAGACAAGATTTCAAGATTCCTTCGTTTAGGGACAACAAAGGAGAAACTTTAGGTAACTTGAAATAATGATTTTTTTCAAGTAATTAAACACCAATTTTAATCTCTATATTTTGTAATCCCAAATTGTGTAAGTACTGGGTTATGAATTACCACAGGCTGTCTAGCCATCAAATACTGCCAAGTGGCCAGGACAGCACAGGGTCCTCGTCTCCTGAAGGCACACCCACTGCACACACTACTATTCTGGTAACGCAACTTGCTGGGACAGGTAAAGCATGCTGTCAAGCTTCAGGTGACCCTGACTGATATTTCCAAGCAAGTGTTTTGCTTCTGAAATGAAAATAGACAAGTACAAATGGAGGAAAATAAACAAGTACTCAAAGGCGAGTAGACAGCTGGGGCCAAGGTACTGCTTAGGAATACCACAAAATTATCAGGACTAATAAGGCAAGCACAGAGCCAAGCTCTTGCCAGAAACTTTCTGGAAGCTCACAGGGGTTGCTGATTTGGAGGTAAAGCTCTCTCTCAAGAGGTGGGGGGGGGGACGTTGCTGGGAGGAGGGGCACTGACTGCAGGTAGAGCTCTCTGAGACAGGAGGAAAATAACAAATTCACATACATCTGATCACCAGCACCAAGAAAGTCACAAATCAAGCCGCCCTGAGTCTTGTCATGCCATGCTGTACGAAACAGTTACCCAAAGTCCCACCCAGGCTGTCTTCCTGCAATAGACTAGACCCTGTAACATCTCCATGTGATTTACATTCTGTGCTATTAAAAAGAACAGGTTTAAAGTAACACACAGAGTACATGTTCACATGACGGGGTTCACGGCCTGTCACATCTGTAACAAGGTGTCTTTACTTTCCCAGCACTGCAGATTCAGCTCCTTGAATACATTGTTGCACTTGCCCCTCCTCACCCCCATCTCTAGGTCACAGATACAGGAAGCCATAAGTCAAAGTAGGGACACATTTCAAGGGAGATTTTCTAGTCAAGGGTCTTTTGACTATCCATGTTATCTTGACTATTATTTTCTTAATCCAGAGAACACAGTAAAGGTTAAGGTTCAATTTTTAATAGGTCACACACCAAAATGTCTTCAGAAAAGCTCTCACTGGATCACTTAGTCAATTTCCTACCCTTACTAACAATTACCATTCACTCAATGCTATTCCTTGAAAGAAACCAATCTCTTCACCATCCACCAGTCGTAAGACATAGGTGTCCTTACAGACACAGGGAAGAGCCTTCTAGAAGAATTTCTGAGATTATCTGTCTCTGAGGTAACTATGAACTTTCTGTAGCCATTTTTACAAGAAAACTTGGTGTAGATGCTGACAAGAGTCTTATAACTTTTTGGCAAGGTCTGAAGTCTAACTTTTGGACAGCTCCCATGGACACCACTGCCATGCCAAGGCAAAGGCTCCGAAGGCCAGCTTTCCTTAAGACGTGGACCCTGAAAATTCGGTCACTAGAATCAAATAAACTTCCCTAACCACTACTCCTCTCAACTCTAACCAGTGAACTCCGAGTTCCTGTCTCCCATGTACAGCTTATCTGGAAGTGCAATTCTTTAAGAATGATTGAAAAGAGAAACTTAAGAGAGAAAAAGTAAAGCAATTCCACTACATTACTTCAATCTCAAATCAAAGAACCTACCAGTTATCTAATATGCAAAGTCCAAAAGGATCAAAATGGAAAGCAAAGTATTGAAAGAAGGACAAAACAACTTTACAACAAACTTTATGACTTAACAACATACAAAAGTAGAACTCTATGCTATAATTACAATTCAATGTGAAAAACAAAATGCACCAGTGTTTTTTAGTTCTTCCATTCTTCCACCTTTTCAAAAGCTGACTAGTTTGCTTGGGGGGGGGGGTGACAGGTTTCATTAAGAGTGCTCTCTCTGACTGCCCTTCTGCAGCCCTAAATTAACTCCACCAAAACCTGTACCCAGTCTGTAGGTTAGAGCCCTGAGTCATCACACAGTACCTAAGAAGTCACAGGCTGGGGATCAGAAGCCCAGGCTGACAATTGACATCTGCCTCCCAGAGACCTGACTGTGTGACCTTGGACTAATCACCGCCCTCCTCTAGGCTCAGTCTGCTCACCTGTAAAATGGGTAACATTTCCTATTGGTAGGTTAAGCGAGGGAACACATAAAACTAGTTAAGAAGGCCTGGCACTAATCTTTGAGTGTGCAAACACTGTTACAAGGTACATTTTCTGGCGTTCTGGCAGAACTCAAGAAGCAAACGCTGCTGCACCTCGATGACAGGATTCTTAGAATCTAGGGCTGGGCAAAAGACAGACAGGTCGTCGGAGTCACTGACTCACGAATGCTGCCGTTTTTTAACTATTTCGGGGTAGGGAGGGGCCTTTGGCTAAGAGCTGATATTCAGTCGCTCTGATGCCTCTGGGGCTTGAGTGGGTCTGTGCCTATAAATAGCCCGGTGAAGTTTTGTTGCGATACACAGGTATCCATTCTGATTCGTGTCTCCTCCCGCACCTAAGCAGGTCACCCCGGGCCCTCCGGTGGCCAGGATGGCCCGCGCTCCCCGCCCGACTTCCGAGCACCCCGGGTCCCCAGGCCCGGGCGCGGGCCCACAGGGCCTCGCAGACCGCAGGCTCGCCGACCTTCGCCGGCCGGCCCGGCCCGGCCCTGCGTCCTCGCCTCCCGGCTGCCAGCCCCATTTTCTTAACCCGTACATTGTCCTTGCCTAGAACCCCGACGTTCCGCACGCCGGTGGGGACCGAGAGGAGGGACGAGGGAGGAGCTGGGGGAAGAGGATGAGGAGGAAGAGGAGGAGGAGGAAGACAGCCTCCTCCCCTGCGCCCGGGAGGCCAGTGGAGGTCTGGCGCCGGCCGGGCCCGAGGCCGCGGGTCCCACCCGCCGCAACTTTCCTCGGGGACCCGGCCTTGCCCGGGCTCCCTCCCGCGGTGGCAGGCCCCGGGCCGCCCTCCCGCTCCTAAGATGGCAGGTCCCTCCCTCCCTCCGCGAGAGGCCTGGCGAGCTCGGCTCGCAGGGCCCCGGGAAGCCGCGCGCAGGGCCGGGCCGCG
>NC_022010.1:69520895-69521444 GCF_000317375.1 Microtus ochrogaster
GCTCGCACCCCCGCTCGGGGAGCCCGCTCTCTCAGCCCGACCCAGGCCGCGATCGGCAGCGGCGACGGCAGCAGTCTCCCCGGATCCCCCCGCCGCGGTTGCCGCCGCCACCCCCGCCTCACTCCAATGGGGCTTTTTATTATTATTCGGGCGGGAAGCGAAAGGGTTTAAAAAAAAACCAACCAACAAAATGGCGACGGACCGACCCGGTCGCTATAGCAACTGTCAATCAAAACGCAAAACCCCGGCTGACGTGCTGACGTCCTCCTCCCGCCCCCCCGGCCCCAAGCCGGCAGGCGGGGCCTGTTGCCCAGGCAACGGCAGATTCCGTTCCCTCCTTCCCCTCTCTCCTCCGTCCCCCAGCCAACCACCCAACCCCCCTCAGGTCACGTGAAGGATAAATTCGGAGCTCTGGCCCGCTACGAGTGTCAGAGGAGGGCGCGTGATTCGCTCGGGGGAGGGGAGAGGAGGGAAGGGAAGGGACGGGGGCGAGGCGGTGGCCTGCCGGTGCGCGGGTGCGCGAGCGAGCTAGCGCCTGCCGCCCCGTGG
>NC_022010.1:69521684-69532650 GCF_000317375.1 Microtus ochrogaster
GGCAGCGGCCACCCCGCGCTCGGCTCGGCTCGGCTCACCTCCGGAATTCCGGCCCCGGCTGCGGGCGCGCGGCCGCCACCTTGATCAGACCGTGACCGCGCCCGAGCCGCGCCGACCGCGCAGAAACTTTCCAGGCTGGGCACGCTCCCGGGCGCCGGTTCCCCCGGCTTCTCCATCGGAATGCCCAGCCTGGACCAACCCCAGGCCTTTCTTTTTTTGTTCCTTGCTTGTCATAAGCCACCTCGGTTTCCTGATTCTTAATTTGCCCACTTGGCCTTAACCGTCGAGTCTTACTGGACTGGAATTCTGCCTTTTTATTCATTCTTCCCCTTAGCTGAATACCGCTGGGTGTGCTCTCCGGACATTGACACCGAAGTCTGCTGTGCTGGCTACTTTGTAATTAGTAGACAGCCACTGGCTCAATTTGTATTTTGTACCTATTCTAAAATAACGGCCTTAATGGCCTGAAAGGGTATATACATTAAGATATAGGCCGGTGTGTGTATACACTGTTGCGTGGCAAAAATCACTGGATTGATTTCTAAACTTGATGTTTGCCATATTTATGTTGACGTTTTGCTTAAGCTGTTTGCAACAGTTGCAATAGGTGCAGTCTTATAAACAAATGTAAGAACACCGATAAATACTCTACTTACTCTGTGCAGTGTGGCCCTAGGAAACACTTGCTTAACATGATTTCCAACAAACATCCTACAGCTAGTACACCGTTGGAACACTAATGCTAAAGTAAATTAGGGTTCGGAAAGGAAAATAGCTTGCTTTAGACTGCCCGGGATGTCAAAAAGTTGCGGCACCCCACCAAAGTTCTTTCGGCTACATTTGCAAATTTGCACTGTTGATGTAATTAAAGTCCACAGTCAACATAATTAATCAAGAAAGAGGAAGTGGCCTAGAGTGTCCCCCTCACAGAATTTAGCACCTGATTCTTCCCAAACACAAGCTTGCCCCAGCTCCCGCCCCCCCCCCCAGCCCTACCTCCAGGCTCCTCACTCCACTGGCCAGAGTTTCTTTTCCAACACAACACTAAAAACTAAATTCCCATCAAATATTTATTGTTCATAAAGGAGGGAACCTGCTTAATCTATGGATTACCTTGTCCAACTATGACAATGCCTCAAGAAATTGTCAGTCAGGTCAAGCTAGAAGGTGTTCAGAGTGAGGCAGGATTAGGAAGTGTTGGTCCCCACATCTGGGAGGGGCACCCTCTCCCCACCCAACACAACCTTGTCTGATATCAGTCAAAGAATTGTCCTGCCTGAGTTGGGATGCTATTCAATGTTTGACATGAACATCACCTAAAAAGTGGCCTACGAATTATCACTATTGACAAGGGTAGGACACGGTCGCTTCTGGAATAAGAGCCAGTTTAGTGGTGACTGGAGAAACTAGACCTCTGTTTTTATCTGAGAGCCTGGGACAGCAAAGACAAGCCCAGACTCTTAAGTCACTGCCATTCAGCTCATTCTACAGCATCCCATTCTACAAAGAGAAGACGGGCAATGAGTGATGTCACATCGGGGTGAGGACATTTGCAAACCCCGGGTTCCCACCACACCATAGTGTGTATTTGGAGAAAGAATCTACACAGAGATCAAGTCAAAAAATGAGCACTTTGGGCCAGACCCAGATTTGAAACGACCAATGTCCTTCCTTATAACAAACTAGACCTAGAGACAGACACAACAAACCACTGACAAGGACCAGAAAATCCCAGCACAAGGAACATCTGGGGCTGCTGAGCCCCAGCAAGAGGCCTCAACAGATTCTCCCTCCCAGCCTTGCAAGAGAGAGAGGGGGGCTCAGTTTCCACCTCGCCTGTGGGCTTCTAACGTTCACAGCTGTGGAATGATGCACCCTTGCTATTTAGTCTGCACCTCCTTGGTAAGAACTTGCTGGGGAGCTAACAAGGTATCTCCTGGCTGCCCACATCCCTTCACCTCCACATCATGGTGGTGCCCTATTTTAAGCCTATTAGATTGTGTAGATGGAATCCTGCTGGGAGCTAAACCAAATATTCCAAGGACAAGTGAACTCATGTTCTAATCCCATCTCTGCCCCTCATGCAAGTTGAGAAGGGGAACAATTCCGAATCCAGCCCTGTACAGCTCAGGGCCTGCCGTCCAACAGGCTTCCATCCTTACAGATTCGGGACTGAGAGAGCACCTTCTGGAAACTTTAATGCATATTATTCTAATTTTAAAGCCATCCATGTATATAAAATACTAAAAAAAATTAAAGCAAGATGAAGGCCTTATGGAAACTGACCTTGATAATATGCTAGGAACTAAGAAGTTAATAGTTCTCTGCATCTGAGGTCCTAAAACAAAAGATAAAAGTGTGTGGTCATTTAAGGCAATTTAACACTATGAAAGAGCAGCGCTGTAAAATTGACTCACAGAAGTTGTTCCTAGAGCGTCTGGGTCAAAACCCGGGCTCTTACAATCCTCATGCTTTATTAAGGAGACAAATAATAGGGACAGAGCATGGAGATATATTCAGCGTACCCACACTGGAAAAGAGAACAGAGGGGTCCAGTGACCGCACCCCAGACTGTGTTGGCCAGAAGTCTAGATTTAGATAGAAGGCAAGAGGGAGGAATGGTTAGGCAGTCCCTGCAGAGTGCAATGCCTCCCTGGGCAGCCTCTGAGCTCAGACAAGTTGTCAGACAAAGGGGCAAAGTCTCTCTCAGCCAAGTTCCTCTTGTGGTTGGCACCAGACCTTTTCTCCTCCCAGCATGCAGCTCCTGGGGAAATTCCAGCTCCACGGGGTGAATTGTTTCAGCAGTCCTGCAGCCAGGGGAAACTGCACTTCCTCCTCCCAGGACTGTTACAGGATCACCCAGAGAGGTCCCCTCCTGTTGTCTTCACAGTAGCCCATATCTCTCAGGGTTTCCTAGGAAAACATGCGTGAGTGCTCACACCACACATGCCCTGGCCTTCCTTCTTTATTACTCATAAAAATTCTTTTTGGTTTTGTTTGTTTGTGTGTTTTGATTTAGCTCCCTGAGGACCTAAGGGCTGGTGGTAATGGTGGCTGGGAGAAGAGGAGGCACTCTCTTCAACGATGTAGCCACTGACTGCTAAATGACCTAGGCTTCTCCAGTAAATAATCTCTCACCCACTCTCCTGTAAGCAACTTCAATAAGAAGTTTGAGAGCATCCCGAAACCGTGCTGTGATTTAGGCAACACTTAGGAAGAAGTGCAGTATCCATACTGATTCACACCTGTCTTAGGGGTTCTTTGGCTGCAACAAAACACCATGACCAAAGCAGCTTGGGGAGGAAAGGGTTTATTTGGTATATATCCCAGTACTGTTCATCAGCAAAGGAAGTCGGGACAGGAACTCGAGCAGGGCTGGAACCTGGAGGCAGGAGCTGATGCGGAGACCATGAAGGAATGCTGCTTACTGGCTTGCTTCTTTCTTAGTTGAGTTGCTTCCTCGGAGATGACTCCAGCTTGTGTCAAGTTAACACACAACCATCCAACACACCTGACCCCTGATCCTTGTCAACTTGACACAAACACATCACTGTAAGCCACAGACTTTTCTTTCTTATCTGTCCCCAAGATCTCACATTATTTATATTAATTATAACTGCAGTCTTACACATTCAAACACATTAAAAATTCAGCCTCTTTAAAATATCCAATCTCTTTAATGAATCCAAAATTTCAGAGGCAGGCGGATCTCTGTGAGTTCGAGACCAGCCTGGTCTACAGAGCTAGTTCCAGGACAGGCTCCAAAGCCACAGAGAAACCCTGTCTAGAAAAAAAAAAAAAATGTCTTTCCACTGTGGGCTCCTGTAAAAAACAAAATTAGTCGGGTGTGGTGGCGCACGCCTTTAATCCCAGAACTCAGGAGGCAGAGGCAGGCAGATCTCTGTGAGTTTGAGACCAGCCTGGTCTACAAATCGAGCTCCAGGACAACCAGGGCTGTTGCACAGAGAAACCCTGTCTAAAAAAACAAAATGAAACAAAATCAAAACTAAGTTAATACTTTCTCATGTCAAGAGGGAAGAACCAGCCACAGTCGCTACCAGATCAAAACAAAACTGAACTCCAATGGTGTAAGAAACTCAGTGTCCACTCACAGTCTTCTGGGCTCCTCCAAGGAGCTCGGGTCACTTCTCTGGCTCTGCCCTCTGCAGCACACACGCTTAGCCTCTAGTTCTAGCTGTCTCTGCTGCCGCTGTCCTCGGTGGGCATCCCATGGCACTGCCATCTCCAGCTGGTGCATCTTCCGCTACAACCGCGCTGCGCTTTCACGGGGAGCCTCTCCTGGGCTCTCAGGGTGCCGATCCTCAGTTACTCTCCATGACCCCTGCAAAACCAGCACCACCTGGTGACATGGGTTTTGCGGTACCCCCACCTCCCGCCCCAGTTTGGGTTTTTCAAGACGGTTTCTCTGTGCATCTCTGGCTGTCCTGGAACTCTCTCTGTAGACCAGGCTGGCCTCAAACTCAGAGACCCGCCTGCCTCCGTGTCCCTGAGTGCTGAGATTAAAGGTGTTCGCCACCACCCAGCTCACCCGGGTGACTGGCACCAAGTTCAGCTGTTAGCACGAGGCACAACCTTGTCCACTTCTCAACAACACCTTCTGTGTGCTGACTCTGAGGGAACACTTCCCAGAAGACTTCACCTCAGACAGATGCTGGTTCCTCCTTAATCACCACATGATCTTCGCTCCAGCCAACCGGCATCAATTGTCCCCTAGTGATGCAAAGATTTTACTTCACTCGTTCTGGTCTCTTGTTAACCATGCTGACCTTTCAGCCCCAGCTGACCAGAATGACAGAATCTTAATTCAAAATAGCAGACAACCCTGACAGAGTCTTCTCACTTCCCTCAGAAACTCCACAAGCCAGGCCTCCATCTTGCACTGCTTTCAACATTCTGGTCTTCCAAGCCTGTCCAGAACCTCCCACTGTGCTCTCAACACTCAGTGGCTTTTCTAGCCCAAATCTTCCAAGTCCTTCCACAGTCCTCCCAGAAACATGACCATGGTCTGTGACAGCAACACCCCACTCCTGGTACCAACTTCAGTTAGGGTTTCTATTGCTGCAACAAAACACCATGACCAAAAAGCAAGTTGGGGAGGAAAGGGTTTATTCACCTTACACATCCACAGCACTGTTCATCACCAGAGGAAGTCAGGACAGGAACTCAAAGAGGGCAGGAACCTGGAGGCAGGAGCTAATGTAAAGGCCATGGAGGGCGCTGCTTATTGGTTTGCTCCTCCATGGCTTGCTTGACCTGCTTTATAGAACCTATGACCACCACCAGTCCAGGGACAACACCACCTACAACGGGTTGGGCCCTTCCCCCTCCCCCATCAATCATTAATTTTGAAAATGCCCTACAAGCTTGCCTACGGCCCAATCTTTTTTTAAAAAAATATTTATTTATTATGTATACAACATTCTGCCTCGATGTATGCCCGCATGCCAGAGCAGGGCGCCAGATCTCAGTACAGATGGTTGTGAGCCACCATGTGGTTGCTGGGAATTGAACTCAGGACCTCTGGAAGAGCAGCCAGTACTCTTAACCTCTGAGCCATCTCTCCAGCCCCTACGGCCCAATCTTATGGAGGCATTTTCTTAATCAAGGTTCCCTCCTCTCAGATAACTTTACTTTATGACAAGCTGACATAAAGCTAGCTAGCATAAGATCTAAGTTACAGTGTCCCGCAAATTATCAGGGTGAAGGGAAATGCCCGAAGGAAGCTGACAAATCATCGAATGGAAATTCATAGTTAGGTGAGAGGTTCAGATTGCAAAACGGTGGCAGTGCCCAAAGCTCATTGTCTCACCAGTGTCGCTTTGTCTCGGCTCTTCCAAACTTTTCCCTAGTTTGCTTCAATTCCATGCTGTAGCGATGGCATTTCCTTACTATGTTGTTTTTACAAATCTCTTTGTTCCAGTACTTGGGATTGAACCCAGGACCTCAAGCATATAAGCCCTACCACTGAACTGCACACACCTCCAGCCCGTGGAGTCTGAGTTCTCTTCTTTATCTCAGAAGGGTCTGTTTGGCATGCTGTAAGAACTGGTTTATATTTGTATGAGCTGGTGCATGTGGATTTGGGTTGTTGTTTGCTTAGGGTAGAGATTGAACTCAATGTCTCCCGCTCTGCCACAGAACTACCCCACTAGCCCTATTTTGAATTTCACATTTATTTATTTATTTATTTGGTTGTTTTTTTTTGTTTTTTTTTTGAGACAGGGTCTCTCTGTATAACAGCCCTAGCTGTTCTGAAACCCCCTCTGTAGACCATGCTGGCCTTGAACTCAGAGATCTGCCTCCCTCTGCCTCCCAAGTGCTGGGATTAAAGGTGTGCACCACCACCATCCAGCGAATTTTGCTTTTGAATATTTCTTTATTTTGAGACAGGATATCACTGTTGTGGTCTTGGTTTTTCTGGAACTTGCTATGATGCCCAAGCTAGTGTCAAACTCACCAGACTCTGCCTGCCTCTGCTTCCTGAGAGCTGGAAGTAAAGGCATGTGGCCACCAGTGAAAGATGCTAGTTTTCTTTTTTCTTTTATTTGTTTATTTATTTATTTGCTTGCTTGCTTGCTTTTTCGAGACAGGGTTTCTTTGTGTAACAGTCCTAGCTATCCTGGAGCTCACTCTGTAGACCAGGCTGGCCTTGAACTCACAGAGATCCACCTGCCTCTGCTTCCTGGGTGCTGGGATTAACGGCATGCACCACCACTGTCCAGTTTAGTTTTTCTATTTCCTCTCTCCTACTAAAGTTTGAAACCATCTAGTGAATTGTATAGGAGCAGGAAATGGCGTTGCTGTGCTTAAATTGGACAGAGTTTTTAATACTGAAAAGCTTAGTCAACAACACCCAAAGGAATAAGTTCCCGGGCAAAGCCACAACGATGTGAGTGATCACAACACACCCACTTAGTTCTAGAGCAGCCTGGGGTCTCAAACCAGTGTCCTTGCCCGATTAGCAACTTCACGCCAGCTGGTATCCAGTTTGGAAACTGCACTGCTAAGGAGATGGCTCTATGAAGTGATTGTCTGAGTCAATCTCCAGCACCCACAAAAAAAGACTGGTGTACAGCTGGAACCCCACCAGCACTAGGGAGGTAGAGACTGGCAGATCCTGGGGCCTACAGGCCAGCCAGCCTAGCCTACGTAGTGAGTTCCAGATTCAAAAGAGACCATGGTGGTGATATTTTGTTTGTGATTTGACAAACAAAGCTTGCCTAGAGATCAGAGGCTGTGCAGAGCTAAACCACTAATTAGCCGTAGATGCCAGGCAGGAGTGGTGTTGTAAGAAGGAGGCTACTTGTTGGTTCCTGGCTGCCCGGTTAGCTTAGCCCCGAAATAATCACACAGAAACTGTATTAATTAAAATCAATGCTTGGCACATAACATCTAACTTCTTATTGGCTAACTCTTATATTAATTTAACCCATTTCTATTAATCTATATATCATCACATGGCTGTGGCTTACCAGCTAAAGTTCGCAGCATCTGTCTCAGGCTGCGGATCCATGGCTTCTCTCTGACTCCACCTCCATTCTCCCAGCAGACAGCCTAGCTTTCCCTGCCTAGTTCTGTTCTTCCCTGCCATAGGCTCAAAGCAGTTCTTTATTCATTAACCAATAAAAGCAACACATAGACAAAAGGACCTCCCATACCAGGGTGGCACACACCTTTAATCCCAGTCCTGAGGAGACAAAGGCAGATGGAGCTCTGTGAGTTCAAGACCACCTGGGTTACACAAAATTGATCCAGCCTAAAAGAGAAACAGAGCCAGGTGGTGGTGGTTCACACCTTTAATTCCAGTACTTGGGAGTCATATGCCTTTAATGCCAGCACTAGGGAGTTAGAAACAAGAAGGGATATGGTGGGCGGAGCGAGGAGTATAAAGCAGGAGGAGACAGGAGCTCAAGGCATTCAGTCTGAGGACTGTAGAGACAGGATACCCCCTTCTGTCTGAGGATTCCATAGAGGTAAAAACTCCAGTAGCTGGCCACACAGCTTCTCTGATCTCTCAGCGTTCACACCCTAATATCTGACTCTGGGTTTTTATTATTAAGACTTCGTGCAACAGACCATGTCTGAAAAACCAAGGTAGATGGCTCATGAGAAATGATGCATGCACACACACATACATGCACACAAACACACACATATACACACACACATACACACTCACACAAGGAAGCTACAGATTCACCTGTTCTTTAGACAGAGAGGTCTAGACAGGACCTTTAAGTGGACAGGATCTCTGATTGTTAACTTCCAGAGCTAAAAATGCAAAACTAGCAGCCCAAAATCTCCCTGCATAACACTCGAAGACAAAGGAAATATCCAGGAGCCGACTCACCAGGGACGATAAACACATCTGTCCAGCCCCCCCACATCTGGATTTACTTCCAGACTTTTCTTTCGTTTGTTCGTTCATTTCTATTTCACATGTGTGGGTGTTTCGCCTCCATATTCATCTGTGCACCACATGTGCCCTCTGAGGCCAGAAGAGGCCATTAGGTCTCCTGTCACTAGAGTTACTGGTGGTTGTGAACAACCATGTGTGTGCTGGGAACTGAACCCAGGTCTTCTCGGAGAGTGGCCAGTGCTCTTAACTGCTGAGGCCTCCCTCCAACCCCTTCCAGTTTTGATTGTGTCTCCTACCTTATTGGGTAATACAGACAGAAGAGAGCTGGACAGAGGGAGTCACTAACCCATGTCCCAGATAATAAATACTTATGTTCAAGACTTTTAAAAAATTAAGTGCATCATCTAAAAAGCCAAACTGAACTGAGAATAAAATCAAGCATAGAACCCTCCTTCCAGCCTCCCCGACTCCTTTGTCCTTTGACCTGCTCCCACAGGAAGACTATAAAACTCATTGTTGTATCTTTGCTTGCTGGAAAGCTCAAAGGACAGGCGACTGACTGCACTGGGGACGGCGTTTGAACCTATGCTTTTGGCACTCCCATCCCTTCATCAGCCCCCTCTGCCTTCTTAGCTGAGGCTTCCAAAAGCTGTGCTTCCTAAACACAACGGTTATTTCATGACTGCTGTCCTTCCCTGGGGAGACCTCATTCCCTATCAAAGCAAATTATCTCCGGGCTCTTTGTGGGAGGAAGAGAAGGCCTTTTAGGGCACACACCTTAGCGCCACGGTTTTAGTTCAGTACTCAGGCCAGCGCCTGATCTACACAGAGCACGAAACAGATGCTTCTGAAAGAACAGGATCATCATTGAACTGCAAAGAACGGTGAGAGCTGCTTGCTGGAGGCCAGAGCATAAGATGAGGAAATGATGAAAAACCGAGAAAAACCGCTCTCAGTGTGGTCTGAGAGAAGTGGCCATCTGCTTCCGGCCTTCCTCTCCTCCCACCAGATAAAACTTCCTGAAGATATGGCGGGATCTCCAGAGGACAGCCACAGTGGCACCAGTAAGCCAAAGACAGAGGTGGCAGTGGGGGTCACTGTCACAGCATGGATTTGCTGCTAAAAGGTAGATAGGACCCTCCTGTTTCTGACTCCCTGTAGGGGGTTACAGGTTTGGGGGGGGGGTTACAGGTGGGGTGGGTTACAGGTGTAGGGCTTTTTAGGCCACATCTAAACTCAGACCCTCAAACTCTTTATGGACTGAGCTATTTTCTCAGCCGGGTTTATGGGGTTATTATAAGTAACAGTAGAGCTACCTTAAGAACGGGAAAATTTTGTGAGCTGGTTAGGTAATACAAAAGGACCAGCAGTCTTCAGCAGAGAAGAGGCTAGCCTTCTAGAAACTGAAGAACAGGTGATGATAAACTCTGTTCACCATGAAATGAGCAAGATCTACAAAATAAAACGTTCAGTGTTACCAAGAGGTTTGTAATCTATTTAGGAGAAGTAGGTTTAATAGCGTAAAAATTAAAAAATTCAACAAAGTTATGTATATATAGTATGTATTTAATGTGGTAGATGCCCAAAGCTACTTTTTAGCTTAAACTAAGTCAAAAGTTTAGATTTAAACAAATATTTACAACTATGAAAATCAAGAAAATCTAGAAAAGGGGTAGCTGTTAAGGTTTGTGTGCCACATATTAAAGAACGTTTGAAAGCTACAGGAGTTAAAACTGCGACACTGGGGGCTGGAGAAACAGCTCATCTGTCAACCAGAGTCACGTCTGCATCCTCTCAAATGCTGAAACCCAAACTCAGAGTGGGGCAAGAGTCAGGTCAAGGACAGACCCTGCTGCAGTGGAGGAGGCAGAGAGGATGGAGGAGGATGCTTGATGCCTTCTTCTGACCCCCACGGGTACACAGGTGCAGAAACCTACACACACACACAGGGGCTTGCACACACACACACACACACACACACACACACACACAGAACACACAAATGGATAAGTGAAGGAATTTTAGGAAGAGTGTGATATTAGTCCATGGGAAGTCAGATGTAACAGGGTAGATGTGAGAGTCGTTTGTACCTGAAAACAAGATGTTTGAAACCAGTGGGAGGCGAGGGAGTTGGCCAACAGATTATCTGTTACAGCCCAAGTAAGGCTGGATTTACACCAAGGTTAATTATTTATTAGTAAATAATGTGGAAGCGAGTTCTAGGACAGCCAGGGCTATTATTACACAGAGAAGTCCTGTCTTGAGAAACAAAACAAAACAAAATAGTTTGAGTAGAGAAGACCTTTCAAAATCCGGCATAAAATTCTGAACTGTATAAGAAAAGTCAACAAATGTAATGTATGAAATGCGGAAATGTCAGTGCTGGGACAGTGGCTCAGCAGTCAAGAACCTGTATTACTCTTGTAGAGGACCCGAGTCCCACACCCAGTGCCCACATTAGGAGGTTTGCAACTGCTTGAAACTCCAGGTCTCGGGGACCCAACAACACACTCTTTTGCCTCCATCAACACACATAAATGGACACAAACACACAAACAAAATAAACACAAAGAGAATAAATTGAAG
>NC_022010.1:69533220-69537794 GCF_000317375.1 Microtus ochrogaster
AGGAGGAGGAGGAGGAGGAGGAGGAGGAGGAGGAAGAATCTGATAGTGTCTGCAGGGACCTTGCTGTAGTTTGCTCTGCAGTGTTCTCCAAAGGTTCAGGTGTTATAGGACTGCCATCCAGTTTGTGGTTTAACAGGTAGGTGGGAGAGCCTTTAAGACCTAGAAGCTTGTGGGAGAAGCTAGGTAACTGGGAAAACATACTTCTGAAGAAAATACTTCATTTGTATTTTAATAAATAAAGCTTGCCTGAAGATCAGAGAGTAAAACAGCCCCACTGGTCAGCCTTACAGACCAGGCAGTGGTGACACACGCCTTTAATCCCAGCATCCACACTAGTTTGCCATAGAAACCGGGTTGTGCATGCCTTTAATCCCACTGGTGCACGCCTTTATGCCCAGAACTAGAGAGGATTATAAAACGGGAGGAGACAGCTCTCAGGCTCAGTTTCATTCTGAGATTCCTGGAGGCAGGATCACCATTTTGGACAGAGGTCAAGGTAAGAAGCAGTGGCTGATCCTTACTTTTCTGGTCTTCAGGTTAAACCCCAATATCTGCCTCTGAGTTTTCATTAATCATGCTTCAAAGATCTCTCTCTCTCTCTCTCTCTCTCTCTCCTGCCAAAAGGCAAACAGACACCACAAGTCTAAAACAACATGCCAAGCAACCATGGATTGAGAGCATGAACCGGAACAAACTTAATTAGTTATCTAGGGGTCTGTCACAGAGCAGGCTAGCACGCCTTGAGCACCGTGCATGTCGTCACATATGCGTATCGCCTGTGTACCCCATTGCAGCACTATTCACAGCAACAAAAGATTGGAAAGCATAAAGAATACATAAAACATATATAAAACTAAACTAATTTTGGTGTACCCTTAAATACAATGACCTTTGTTAACTCCAATAAGGCAGAATCCCACAGACAATATACTGATCCGGGACGATTCTCAGCCTTTCTATGAAAAGAAGTGGGTGAAGGAAAACCCGGAGTATATGACACACATGAGCAAAAATGTTCAATTTCCATGATTACCTCTACAAGGCTGCCTCAGCCAGGAAGAGAAGCCGCTTCTGGGTGGACTGATGGGCTAAGGTATCAGGGGAAGAGGAAGGCTTAACTTGCTTTTCATCTATACACTTTTTATTGTTTTTAATTTAATTTTTTATTTTATGTGCATTGGTGTTTGCCTGTATGTATGTTTGTGTAAGGGAGTCAGAGCCCCTGGAACTGGAGTCATAGACAGTTATAAACTGCATTGTGGGTGCAGGGAATTGAACATAGCTCCTCAGTAAGAGCAAGTGCTCTTTACCACTGAGCCATCTCTTCAGCCCCATGTACAACATGTTAGGATGAACTAACAGTCATAATTAAACTGGGAGAGAAACAAAAACTGACCGCTTGGAGAGCTGGCAGTGGGGGTTAGGTAGACAGTGCAGCCATCTGGATGAGAATGCCTTCCGTGGGCACAGATGTCAGACGGCACAGCACAGATGTCAGACGACGGCACAGCTGTCTGGATGAGAATGCCTCCCGTGGGCACAGGTGACTGGGTTCCTAGCTGGTGCCGCTGTGTGGGGAGGCTCAGGGGATGGCCTTTTAAGGAGAGTGTCGCTGGAGGAAAGCTTTGAGGTTCCTGCTTCTGCTGCCATGCCTGCTATGCACTGCCACGCTGTCCCTGCATGATGGACTCTAACCCTCTGGAAACTGAAGTCAAAACAAATTCTTCCTTCTGTAAATGATCTCGGTTGTGGTGTTCTATCACAGAAACGGAAAATTAGGAAACCAATGCAGAATGGCTGTACAAACGGAGCAATTACTTGGTGATGCCTTAGAGGGTGCCTGCCCTGGAAGACCTCCAGGTTGGTCACTATTTCGAGCACAGTTTGGGATATTCTGAGCTTGGTCTAAATAAAAATCTGAACAGAGTTGTGTAAACAGAGCTTTTAGTCCAGACTGTCTGCTTCCCAACCTGTAACAGCTTCTAAATCATCACACAGAGGCATAGTATTATTTATAAACACTTGACCAAGAGCTCAGACTTATTACTAGTTAACTCATACATTTAAATTACATTTCTATTTATGATTTGCCACATGGATATAGCTTTATTAACATGGCATGTTTATCTCCTGCTCCCTCTGCATCTGGCTGGCAACTTCTCACTCCACCCTTCTCCTTCCTGTCATCCTTAGTTTGGTTTCCCACCTATACTTCCTGCTGGCTACTGGCCAATCAGCATTTTTGTTTGTTTTTTGTTTTTAAGACAGGGTTTCTCTGTGTAACAGCACTGCTTGTCCTAGAACTCACTCTGTAGACCAGGCTGGCCTCAAACTCACAGAGATCCACCTGCCTCTGCATCTCCAGTGCTGGGATTAAAGGCACCAATCAGAGTTTTATTAAACCAATTCAAGTGATAAATCTTTACAGTGTACAAGAGGATTATCCCACAACATTTCCCCCTTTTGTCTACTTTAAAAGGAAGGTTTTTAACTCTAAAACTGTAAGATTATATATAGCAAATAGTTATCAAATAAAAATTACAGTTCTTTTTATTTTGCAAAATTAGAGAAAATACTATTATCTATCTTATTTTGGTGAGTCTAAAGTTTTACATCTAATTTACCTTTTTATCATAACTAGGGAAAACTAGCTATATAGTCCAAAGACCCCAGAGGGGAAATATTACCTAATCAGAGGACCTCAAATTGCCTGGACAGTCACCCAAGGTTCCTTTGCAACAGTGGGCATCCAACTCTGGCCTACAGGTCTAGCATATCTGACAGACTTTCCTGTTAAGTGGGGAATTCTGAATGACTGTTCTACCTTGTCTTGGCAAAGTTCAGAAGCTACCCATTTTGTGTTCTGCTGGCCCAGTTTGGACAGTAACTGTCAGCAATTGAGGAAAGAGCAGTTTCTTTGCCCATATGGCTAGCTTTTACCATAAAGAAAGCAAACTCCATATGGAGTTTTTTGATGCTCATCAACTTCTTTGAAGTAATCAGTGCTGCCAGGACCAGAAGTGCCTCACTGTTGAGGAAATTCTAAGTTATTAAAACTTTTTTTTTTTGGTTTTTTGAGACAGGGTTTCTCTGCAGCTTTGGAGCACATCCTGGAACTACCTCTTATAGACCAGGCTGGCCTCGAACTCACAGAGATCCACCTGCCTCTGCCGCCCAAGTGCTGGAATTAAAGGTACCACCACCTGGCTAAGTTATTAAAACATTTTAAGTGCCATATTCTGTACACCTTTGAAGTGTTTGAAGATTACCTATCTATCTGAAATACATTTCTGTATATCTAGAAAATCTAACTAACATGACTATATGTTTGGCAATTATAGATGTCTATTAATCTTTATTTCTTAATTATATATTATATTTTTAATGAGCTACATAAACACATGCCTTAAACAAGAGTAGAAACATACATACAGCATAACAGAGATAACTTTAAATTTTGTATCAATACACTAAAAGCCATACCAATGTAAAATTTCCTGATGTTAATGGCTATTTTTTGGATTAAATTCAATAATCTATTCTTTTATTCTATTTCTATATCATATTCCCTTTTCTTCTTTTAGGAAGAGATCTCTTAATTTAATTCTTTTGTTTAGCCCTTTTCTTTTTTTTACTGTGACCAAGAATGATTTTTAATCAATCCCCTAAATTAGGACAAACATCCCTAACCCATTATTTTGGGAATGTGGGCATAGTTCTCTAGACTTCTTCTTGCTGATTGGGGGGACTGATAGTCTTTGATGGATCCTAAGAAAATTTAGGATTATGGTCAAGGCCTGGCTGGAATATTCTGTAAGACTGGTTTATTTCAGCCAACAGCCTTGAAGCTATTCTGTATGCAGAACTCAGAGGAAACTGAAATCAAGGCATTCTGAAAGGTTGAATCATCTGGGCCATCGGTTCCCATTGGAAATTTTCCAGAAGGGTCTTCCTCAATCAAACCTGAGTTGTTTTTTTTTTTTTGGTTTTTCGAGACAGGGTTTCTCTGTGGTTTTGGAGCCTGTCCTGGAACAACCCCTATAGACCAGGCTGGTCTCGAACTCACACAGATCCGCCTGCCTCTGCCTCCCAAGTGCTGGGATTAAAGGCGTGCGCCACCACCACCCGGCAAACCTGAGTTTTCTTAACTCAGAATAAACTCAAAGCCTCTCATTTCCTGTGGAAACAAAAGCATAACCTCTCCCCCAAAGTAACATATTGTTTGACTTAAATTTTAAAATACATATGCTGTGGAATAATGTTCTTGTACACTGTAAAGATGTGTTACTTGTTTCGGTTTAATAGAACACTGATTAGCCAATAGCCAGGTGGGAAGTAAAGGTGGGGCAACCAGACAGGAGAATTCTGGAAAGAGGAAAGGCAGAGACGCAGTCTCCAGCCAGACACAGAGGAAGCAAGATGAGAATGCCTCACTGAGAAAAGGTACCAAGCCACATGGTTAAACATAGATAAGAATTATCTGTTAATTTAAGTTGTATGAGTTAGTTAGTAATAAGCCTGAGCAATAGGACAAACAGTTTATAATTAATATAAGCCTCTGTATGTTTATTTGG
>NC_022010.1:69538104-69544420 GCF_000317375.1 Microtus ochrogaster
GTGCACCACCACTGCCCGGCTTTACTCTATTTTTTAAAGGGCTTTCTCTACCCTTTGTTTTCTCTCCCAAGCTGACAAAGACTTTTAAACACATTGTGACTTGCTCAGAGGTTTGCTTTGTTTGTTTTTTTGCTTTTTTTCTTTTTGTCTGAATCTGTCTTTACTGCGTATCTCTATCTTATGCTGACCACGTGAGTCTTTAAACTGCTAAGTGGTATGACTAAATGGATGCTCAGGAGGCTGGCTCCATCACTTCTTGGTTCCCTGACAGAGGTACATGTTCTGTCAGCTCTGGGAGCCAGCTTATCGCCCCAACTCTGGGAAGTTTCTAGGTCCATGCTGCCATGAAGTAATGTGCCCCCAGCTGCAAATAAACACTACTTAAGTGTTTGTTATCAGGACCTCTGAAAAGAGCCTCCAGGAAGTCGTTTCTTAAAGGAACTGTGCCTCTGCAACCCAGAGAAAATGCAGCTGCCAAGAAGCCATGCCCGACTCCATGCTTGTGGGCCTTTGTAAGCTTTGATCAAGTTCCACATAGAAATTCCAGCCCCCCGTTTGAACACCGTGTGTAGCTGGACGTTTCTCTCCTACCTGCCTGTTCCCAAATATCCAGTGACAGCTTCCTAAACAACTGACTCGAAGACTTAATATTGCTTATAAAGGCTCGGTTGATAGCTCAGGCTTATTACTAGCTAACTCATACATTTAAATCAACCCATATTTCTATTTATGCCTCACCATGTGGCAGTACCTTTATTAGCATGGCACATTCATCTCCGGCTCCCTCTGTGTCACTCCGCCCTTCTCCTTCCCATCATCCTTAGTTTGGTTGCCCCACCTATACTTCCTGCCTGGCTACTGGCCAGTCGGTGTTTTATTATACCAAACCGAGGGACAAATCTTCACAGTGTAGAAGAGGATTATTCCACAGCAAAGTTGTGCACACCAAGGTAAAATTATAATGAGTCTTGGAGTTGTGGAGATAAAGTGTACAGAGAAAGAGGTAGAACCCAGCATGAGTTCCAGGGAGCCCCAATATTTGTGGGTACAAGGAAGACAGGCAGGAGACACGACCTCTACTGCTTAGACGCTGCTTAAACGGAGCAAGAGTGGAGACACGGAAGCACACAGAACAGACTGCTGGGTTAATGAACACATATGCCTGGCCTAGATACCCACAGCTGTAGTCCCAGCACTTGGGAGGAGTAGGCAAGAACTGGGAGTTCAGTGCCATCCACAACTGTGTAGCCAGTTCAAGACCAGCTCAGGCTACATGAGACCCTGTCTCAAACAAACAAAAAGAATCTAACGGCTGGGATCGCTGAAGAGGTGAGGTTATGGGCATATCCGGGGGCTCCTGGCATGTAGCTGAGGTTTCTTATACTTTCTGACCGACCTGGGCCAGCGGCGGATGTCACAAGTGACTGTTCACTCTGGTTTTCCTGTTGTGTTTGGAAGCAGCCTCCCTGTCCTGTTCTCTATGACTTCTGAGCAACCGCCACGAGCTGAAGATCAAAGCAAAGTCCTCCGGTTTCCCTGCTCCCATCAGCTCTTGCAACCTGTAGGTCTCCTGTGAGCTTCTGGGTGCTTCCGGGCATGCCACTGTCCCACCAGGCCGTGCCTTCTCTTCCTTACCACCCCGTGCCTCCTGCCCAGCGTCTCTGTGTGCCAAGGTTTCCTCTGCCCAGGGAAGCCTGCAAAGGTTCTCTGGGGATGTTCTGAACAGCCGGATTTGTATCATATTACTCTCCAGGGCGGACTCTTCGGCAATTCCATTCTGTTCCGGTTCCTTCACTAGGACCTAGACCAGCCCTGATATGCAACTCATAGCCTGTGTCATTCTTAGTCTATCTTAAAGACATTTGTGATAAATTCCAGTGTCACTGTGAGCTCACTCAGGGTGCCTTTGCACGAGGCAGCCCCACATCCTATTCCTTACAAGCCCCCAAACAGGGCTGATTAACAAGCTAAACAGCTGTGGTCACATGTGATTTAAATATGCAAATGGACGGCACACTGATACATTCTCACCTCAAGTGGGTCACGGTGCCAATATGAATACGAAGGACTCAGACGTGGTCTCTGATCAGAGAATCTGAATGTTATCAGTTCTACTGTGACATTCCTTTGGGGAGAAACAAAGAACTTTTAAAATTTTAAATGCACAAAGGTTACTTCTCAATTAGCAATCTGAGCTTTTCACGTCCTAGAGAGTCAACGCTATTGACTGGTTGGCTCTGCTATTGGGCGTCAGTTTGGTGCTGGATCTCAGTGCTTGTTTTAAATGCTCTAGTACGGGAGCAATGGATTTCTCAATCAGCGATTGTGAAGCACTTGCGCCAACCCTGGCAAGCATTCCGTGCTGAATCTGGAAACAGGTTGTCGGCGTTCTTGCTGCTACAATAAAAATATCATGGTGATGGGACTAAAACCAGACATTTATTTATTTATTTTCAATCCTTTGAACTCAAAAGGCCACAACCACAGTTATAGCAAATCTGGGTCTGATGACACTCTCTTCCTTCTAAGCAGGTGGCCATTTGCTCAGAGACAGACTCCTGAGTTTATAAGGACACTAATAAATAATGAACTTAATGATCGAACCCTGTTGGTTAGCCCTGTATGCCTAGATATCACCGCCTCTATGGGGGGATCCCCTGCCATCCAAGATTACCTAGTGCAGGTAAGAAAATAAACTCACACCTGAGATTCAACAGTCATTTCCTTTGAACTATCCATGAACTGGGCAGTGATGGAGGGATCCCTGCTCACCATCCTGAGGCTCCGTAGCTCCATATACGATGCCTGCCTGATGGGCAATAAATATGTTTTCTTTCTTTTTCTTCTTTGAGACAAAGTCTCAGGTAGTCTCATGGAGCTGACTGAAGTTGACCGTGGCTTAAAGGGCAATATCCCTAACCACCAAAATGAAATTTTCAAAGAAGTAGCACTATACAATCAGCTGCAAATAAAATGCCTGGGGTGGGGTGAGTGTAGTGGTGCATGACTTTAATCCCAGCATGCAGAGGCAGAGGCTGCCAGGTCTCTGGAGTTCAAAGCCAGCCTGGTCTACATAGTGAGTTCCAGGACAGCCAGGACGACATAGGTCAAGACAAACAAACAACAAAGCCACTGCAACAATAAAAAACGGCTGTAATTCAGAGGCTGGAGACCAGGTTTCTCTGTGCAACAGTCCTGACTGTCCTGGAGCTCACTTTCTAGATTGTGCTGGTCTACATAGGGCAGAGGCACAAGGATTTTGAGTTCAAGCTTAACCTAGACTAGACAGTCTCAAAAACAAAAACAAATAAAATAGGTCAAAGATGTTGTGGTGGTTTGACCAGGAATGGCCTCCAAAGACTCATGTGTTTGAATGCTTGACCCATAGAGAGTAGCACTATTAGGGGTGTGCCCTTGCTGGAGGAAGGGTGTCATTGTGAGGGCGGACTTTGAGGTCTCATATGCTCAAGCCATGCCCAGTGTGACACACTGTCTCCTGCTGCCTGTGGATCAAGGTGTAGGAACTCTCAGTTCCCTCTCTAGCACCGTGTCCGCCTGAATGCTGGCGTGCTTCTCCTATGACGATAACAAATTTAAATCTCGGAAACTGTAAGTCAGCCCTAACTCAGTGCTGTTGTAAGAAGCGGCTGTCAGCCAGGCAGTGGGTGCTCGCCTTTCATCCCAGCACTCAGGAGGCAGAGGCAGGAGGATCTCTGTGAGTTTGAGACCAGCATACTCTACAGTGAGCTCAAGGACAGTCAGGACTGTTGCACAGAGAAACCCTGTCTCAAAAAGCAAACAAACAAACAAAAAAAAAGAGTTTCTACGGTCATGGTGTCTTCACAGCAGTAGAAGCCCTAAGAGACAGGTGCATACTGTAATATTCTTTGAGAGTCTCCCCACAGTAAGTGGAGAAACAGCACTAATCAGCCTGTGGAGGAAGCCAGTGTTTGTCTTAGGAGAGTTAGCTCAGGTGGGCACACAGGCAGCACCCTGAAATGTCCTTTACTGGGTCCTGGCAGTGCTGTGTAGGTAGGATTAAGGTCTATGTCCATGTTATATGTGATAGGCAGGATTTTGTTATAATACACAGTTTACTATACATAATAAATAACATATTATGTACAGTTACATTAAAGTAACTGGGGCCAGCAAGATTGCTCAGAAGGTAAAGGTACCGGCCACCAGGCCTGCTGACCTGAGTGTAATCCCCAAGTCCCACGTGGCAGAAGAGAACCGATTCCCACAAATGGTGTGACCTACACATGCGTGCCATGGCACACACATACACACACGGTGACCTACACATGTGTGCCATGGCACACACATGCGCACATAGTAACCTACACATGCGCGCCATGGCACACGCATACACATGCAGTAACCTACACATGCATACCATGGCATACGCACACGCACACAGTGACCTACACATGCATGCTATGGCACACGCATATGCACACAGGTACATACATGTGCATACAAAGTGATAGATAAAATCATTTAAACTTAAAAGAAAAGACATTTAAAATAGCTAAACTATCATTTTTCCTTATATGAAGTATAAAATGTTAATGACATATTGACATAAAGATAAGTATATATAATGACATATGCATATACTATGATAAATATAAGACATTCTTGTATATAAATTTATTGAGTTTTTCTCTGAAAGCTTGTATACTTTATTATACATAATTATATATAATTGAACCTTTACAAAAATGAAGCATACATCAAGAGGAAAGTAAGAAATAATCTCATGGACAAGACTGGGAAGCTTGACAGAAGGCAGCCACTGAGACTATATCAGGCTCTTTGCTCACGCCCCAGAAACCCTCTCTAAAGGATACCCACAATGGGACAGCCTGGGGCTGGAGAGAGATGGCTCTGCTGTTAAGACTGGCTGCTCTTGCAGAGGACCCAGGTTCAATTCCCAGCAGCCACATAGTGGCTCACAACCATCCATAACTCAGTTCCAGGGGATCTGATGCCCTCTTGTGTAGCATCAGGCATATATGCGGTTCACAAGCATGCAGGCAAATGCACACATAGAATTGAATGAATCTTAAAAAGGGGGCATATTGGAGAGAGAGAAAAGAGCTCTAGCAAATAAACATTATAACTGCAAAAACAAACAGATGGTAAGAAAGGTAGGAAAAGTAAAAGGGCTGAGAGATTATGCTCAAGACTTGCAAAACAGAGCAAAAGAATGTGATCCTCCAGGTCAGCCCTGAAGCTCAGGGTCTGGTTTGGAGAGTCTCAGGAAGACATTCCAGAAAGGGGCAGGTGACAGGGCAGTGATGTCACAACCAAAGGCTGCTGACTGCTGTGCCTAAGACCTGAGTGCGACCCTGGAACATACTACAGTGGTAGAAGGCTAGACTCAATTCCAAGTTGCCACAAGTGCTACACACACACACACACACACACACACACACACACACACACACACTATGTTTATAATTTAAGGTTAGATCAGAGAAAAATGAATGGTGGAAACTGCTGAATAAATAGTTTTGTGGTTTAGGGTAAAGGCGGGAAGACACCACAGTTGAGTCCAGCCAGAACTACATAATGAGATTGTTTCTAAATAAATAAATTTTAAAAAGCAGCAAATGAAAAATACCACCAAGTGCCCAGCACGAGGGAGTGAAGGACCAACCTTGAAACACTTGGTGGACCAGACAGAGGAAAGGGTCCCAAGAATTTTAGAGAGAAGGGGGGTCATATTATGCAGGGGTGAGTAATTCAGTTCACATGAAGAAGCAGAGGAGGTGTGGGGTCCAGCAAGGTCCACGAGCCACGGGCTCCCACAGGAGAGGTGCAGAGGGAATCCCATGAGTGGTGGACCAGGAGAGTCGAGGGTGGTAGCCAGCATGGAGAAAATGAAGGTGTCCCCAGAAAAACATAGACATTATCTGGGGAGAGATGACATCGAGTGCGGTTTTGCACACAGAGCCTTCTTTTTAGCTGAGGAATCACTCTACAGCACAGCAGGTTGGAGAGATGGCTCAGAGGTTGAGAGTGCCGACTGTTCTTCTAGAGGACCCAGGTTCAGCTCCCAGCACCAAAGGAGCAGCTCACAACTGTCTGCAACTCCAGTCCCAGGGGATCCAACGCCTTCACACTGATGTACATTGAATAAGATAAACTTTTAAAAAGCAGAGGAACTGGAGCAATGCAGGAATTATGACGCCTAGAAGATCATAAACTAACTCCACCACTGTTCTTTCGTCATTGTATGGTCCTGTACATTTGATTTTGTTGAAAAATATGGATCTCAACACAATTTTGTTGTTTTCAAAAACAT
>NC_022010.1:69544780-69551698 GCF_000317375.1 Microtus ochrogaster
CGGCTCGCCCCGCGTGTGTAACGACAGTCACCTCGGCTCGCCCCGCCGAAGCACACGCTCTCTGTGTTTTCCATGTGTAGACTCCTCTCCTCCCCACCTCGGCTCGCCCCACCGAAGCACACGCTCTCTGTGTTTTCCATGGGTAGTCTCCTCTCCTCCCCTCCCACCCTTCGGCTTCTCCCTCTCTGCCCCCAGCACCTTTCTTAGCACGTCTCGTTTCTGTTCTTTAGATTCCTGTGAGCACAGAAAACGGTCTGTATTTACAGAGTCCATGCATGAGCGCGCCATGAAGTCACAGTGGCACATGTCATCCCCTGGTCACTCAGGGACTAAAGCCTTCAAGTTCATCCCTTCGGTCAGTCATTTTCAACACTAAGATTGAGGTGGATGGAGAGAAAGGAAATGGGGCATAGAAAGAACGAAAATCATCACTTACAATAACAAAATTATTATTAATTTTTTTTTCCAGGACAGGATTTGTCTGTGTAGCCCTGGCTGTCCTGGAACTCACTCTGTAGACCAGGCTTGCCTCAAACTCAGAGATCAGCCTACTTCTCCCTCCTGAGTGCTGGGATTAAAGGTGTGTGCCACCATTGCCCACCTAATAAAATTATTAATAAATCTAAAACTAGCACCTACTATAGATGACTGAGTAGTTAAGAACCCTTGCTCCTCTTCCTGAGGACCAGGGTTCTGCTCCCAGAGCCCGCGCCGGGAGACTCACAGCCAACTCTAACTTTAGCTTTAGGGGATTTAATGTTCTCTGGTTTCATTGAGCAGCTGAACATGTGTGGTACACATAAACCCACAAAGGCACACATATACACATTAAAAATACATAAATAAAATTAGCAATCAACAAATATTCAGTGTGATCGTTTACACTTAGATTGGGACTTATCTTCAATCTGAGATCCTGGGACCTAGAAGTGGTAGCTAGGGGATAAAATTGGTTTTGTAATAAAACTTCTTTGTACTTCCTATTATGTGACTCGGTGGAGAAGATGTTAGCCTGAGTTAGAGCTCTGCAACCCACATAAGGTGGAAGGAGGGAACCAACTCCACAAAGGGGTCCTCTGACCTCCTTACACGCACTGCAACACACACACACTCACACATGACATCATACACCCCATAGATACTAATTAATGTATAAATCATTTCACTTGTGTGTGTGTGTCTCTGTGCCTTGTGTGCAGGTGCCGTGGGCCAGAAAAGGGTGTCACATCCCTGGAGCAGGAGTTACAAATGGTTTCACCTGGTGTGTGGTGGTGCACGCCTGTAATCCCAGCGCTTAGGAGGCAGAGGTAGGAAGATTTCTGTGAGTTCAAGGCCAGTCCATGGTCTACATAGCAAGTTCAGGCCAACCAGGGATAGACAAGGAAATCTTACCTTACCCCCCCCACACACACACACACAATCTTTGTTTCATTTGTCATTTTGGGAAAGATGTCATTTTTTAAAAGATGCATCTTATTTCTACTTGTGAATATGTGTGGGGTGGGCACATTTGTGAGATGGCTGCTGAGGCCCGAAGAGGCACTGAATCCTCTAGAGCTAGAGTTAGAGGCAACTGTAACTGTGATCGGGGAACAGAACTCAAGTCCTCTGAAAAGCAGCAGACATTTTTGTATTACTAAGCCATCTCTCCAGCCCATTGGTCTTGGTTCCTGATCCTGGATCCTATCTTGAGTCTTATATCCTGATTATAGGCTCTGGATTTTAGGTCTTGGTCCCGAGTCCAGAGTCCGAATCCTCAGTGCTGCCCTGGATTCTGGGTCCTGGTCATGCGTTTTGAGTGCTGGGTTCTCAGGCTTGGGGCCCCGTCTTGGTCCTGGAGCTGACCTGTTCATGTTTACAGATGCAGAGAAAGCGTGGGAAGGTTTTAAAACCTTGAGAGATATACCCAACACAATGAATGGGCTCTAAACCGTGTCTGATTCAAATAACATATTTGAGAATGTATAGGCCAGGCAAGTGAATCGGTGGAGCACTGAGTAGAAGCAAGAAGCCTCCGGGATCCCACGCACGCACGCACGCACGCACGCACGCAAGCTCAGAGCCTAACTGAAAGGACTGCTAGCGTTTGTTTTGGAACCTGCACTGGGGAGTAGGTGCGTGACCGGCGGAGTAGGGCAGACCAGAGACCACGCAGTGTCGAACAAAGCTGAGGGACGAGTACATGCCGGTGTGAAATTTTCCGTAACGATTTTCAAATGACAACCAGGAGAAATAAATCTCGTCACAAGGGGGGGTGGAGGGCAGAAGGAAGGAAGAGAGGAAAAGACAGGATTTGTGGATTCCGTTTCTCGCTGACAACACCTTGGGTATGCAGGGTAAAAATACACTCGGTGTTTGAGAAACAGGAGAAGGGACAGGCCTGGTGCTCTCATTTCCCCGAAGAACGCTGGTGCTTCCACCCGTGAGAGAACTGTGTACAGGTTCAAGGAACCTAGGATCTCATTTGCTTGGAGAAAGCCTGGGTGTGTTTGTTGCAATAATCAATGTCTGATAAAAGGCCTTAATTACTTCATTTTTGCATTTAAAAATATGATTTCCTTTAAACCTCTGAAAACATTTTTCTTTGTTTGTCTTTAAGTTTCTACTTCCTATTCTTGTTAAAAAACGGTGTGAAAAAACTCTACCCAGATCTCGATTTACAATATTAGAATGCTTAGCCGTTCCTCTGTCATGATTTGGACCAACTTCATTTTTTCTTTTGAATTCTACTTAGGAGATGTATGGGATGGGGTGGGGGCCTTGCTTTCCCTCCTGGAGTCCACCCAGCCGTCTGACCCTGTGCTCACTTATTTCCCATGCTTCTAGCCTGAGTGTGGAGCCACCAGGACTTCTTCTCTGTCGTGTTTACTCCTCACCCACATTCCTTTATTAGCTGTGTCGTCCTTTATCTCTTTCCTGTGAAAGCTTTTAAAGAACAAATTGATGAAGCCGGCTCTCTCTCTCTCTCTTTCTCTCTTTCTCTCTCTCTCTCTCTCTCTCTCTCTCTCTCTCTCTCAATTTAACTACTGCACTATCGATATTCACAGAACATTACAGGAAGATTTAGACATAATATTCTACGGGTTTAAAAACCGGATTTTCCTTTCCTCCTTCCTTCCTCTCTCTCCCCCTGCATACCCCTGATTACAGAGTTCTACTCTCTGAAAAAGGTACACTATCAAATGCCCTCCTGTTAGGAACCCTAAGCTGGGGGTCAGAAGGATCGGCCCAATAGTTAAGAGCGCCCACAGAGTGGCTCACAACCACCTCTGGTTTCTTTGTTTTTAATATTTATTTTTATTTCATTTGCATTGGTGTTTTGCCTGCATGTATTCTGTATAAGAGCATTGGCAACTCTGAAACTATAGTTGCAGACAGTTGTGAGCTGCCATGTAGGTGCTGGGAATTGAACCTTAATCCTCCAGCAGAGCAGCCAGGGCTCTCAATCACTGAGCCATCTCCCCAGCCCCGATCACCTCTAATTTCAGTTCCAGGGGATCCAGCACCTTCTCTCCTGCAAGGACATCAAATATGCATATATAGAGTATAATATACCCACGCATGCAGGCAAACACTCACACACATAAAATAAGAACACGTAATCTTTTTTTTTTGTAACTATCAAATCAAATGCAGACCTTCCTTCCACAAGGCCAAGGGCACCAATGCCTTATCAATATAGGGATAACACACTGTGAAGCTGACACGGGAGGTCTGGATGTGCTTGGTGGCTGTGATGGACAGTGCCATCCAGAAGGTCTCTAAGGAGAGGGCAGCCTCTGGGCAGACTTCCCTGGGCTCCGAACAGGTTTACTATATGACTCTGCAAATATTAAATATAGCTACATGAATCACAATATGAAAATCCAGCCCTGAAATCTGGTGTCAGGCATAACAATTTGTTCCCTCTCCTTAGCTCATGAATAACAAAGAATAAGTTGAAAGAATGTAGGTCTGTAGAGGGGATCCGCAGAGCTTCCCCCCGTCGGGGAGATACCCTGCACATTCAGCTTAGCATATGCTTTCTGAGGGTGGCGTTGTGTGTATTTATCTCCGAACTAATTTATCTGTCCTTGTAACTGGAAAGACATTTCGCCCAGAACCTCTGACTCATGCTAAGGTACACAACAGCTGATAAACCCTAACGACCTCACAGGGGACAGATGGACTGTGTGACTATGGGCACCCACGTATGTTGCTTTCAGGACAGTGAGATCATACAGGAGGTCCTACTGTTTGGCCCTTTCCGTCACCTGCTCTTCGGCTCCTCAAGCTCTTTCCTGGCAACATCTGATGCCGCCATTCTGCTTCCTGGTACATATCTGCAAGTACGTTTTTTTTTCTTTCTTTCTGTTTTGTTTTGAGACAGGGCCTCTCTATCGAGTTCTGGCTGTCCTGGAACTTGCTCTGTAGACCAGGCTGGTCTCAAACTCACAGAAATCTCCCTGCTTCTGCCTCCCAAAGACTAGGATTAAAGGTATTCTCCACTATAACTGGCTTGAACATCTGTTTACAATGATGCTATCACCTGTGCTTCAAGTTAACAAGAGCTGATATGTGCTGGTTGCTTCAAGAGCAAGGCATTCTGCTAAGAGCTTCAAGTCTGACCATTGCTTACTCTTCAGAAACATGCTGGGGGCCCTATTACAGGGTCCCTATTCCTGCCTCCATTTTGCCATCAAGAAAAGAAAGGCCCTAAAGGTTTCAGGCTACACATTCCTCACCCTTCCTGGAAAAATACCCCAAAACTTCCTTCCAGGAAAAACAAGGTACCTAATAAAGAATAAAAGTCAAATCAAGATAAAGAGGGAAGAAAATAATGGTTCTATGAGCTAACTAATGAGTCTAGAGTCATGGAAACAGTGTAAGAATTCAACAAGCAGAGGCTTTTGTAATGAGGAAACTGTTAAACACTAACAACATATGAAAAAGACTGATATGGAGATTTTTCTAAATATCCAAAGGAGGGTTGAAGAAATGGGCAATGAATTCAAGCCAGTGGTGGCACACACCTTTAATCTCAGTACTCAGAAGGCAGAGACAGGTGGATGTCTGAACTCCAGCTCAGCCTGGTCCACAGAGCAAGTTTCAGGACAGCCAAAGCTGCACAGAGAAACCCTGTCTCAAAAACAAACAAACGAGGGGGAAAATACCCAAGAATTAAAAAATAGAGGAAGAAAGAAAGAGAAAAGGGACAATTCTATCTCTGTAATAAAAATGGAAAAATAGGTTTATATATCAATAATTTCAAATAGAGAAATCAAAGCTATAACACAGAGCAAGTTTCAAAGGTAAAAACATGGCACAGAACGGTGCTCTCCAGACACAGCGGGGCAGCTGCCCACGAACTCTCAGTAGTGTGGAAGGATGCTCAAGGCCTGGGCAGGCTCAAGACAGACCAAACCCCAGCATGGAGACAGGAGTGGGTACCGCGTCCCAGCCCTAGCTGAGGGGCTTTAGGCATTATAACTATTGGGAGAGGGAAGGAAGGCTAGCTTTCTTTAAAGGTGTGGCCCCTGGTGAATTTACCGCACTCCCATGGGGGTAGCCGCACACCCAGGAGCCAGGAGCTGTGGGGAGCACAAAGTGCACTTGATGGGTTAAAAAAAAAAAGAGGAACTGGGCAGTGGTGGCACAAGCCTTTAATCCCAACACTCAGGAGGCAGAAGGCAGAGGCAGGCGGGGCTCTGTGAGTTCAAAGCCAACCTGGTCTACAGGGGGAGTTCCAGGTCAGCCAAAGCTACACAGAGAAACCCTATCTCCAAAAACAAACAAAATGGACATCAAATTGGTTGAGTAGAGAAGCCAGGTGGATCTGGCAGGAGCTGGAGAAAGGGAGTGGCTAGGATCAAAACACAGTGTATGAAATCCCCAAAGCATCAGTTAAAATAAAGACTGACACACAAATGACGTATTACACATAGAAAAACAGATATGAAGACAGGTGGAGAGACGGTCCAGTTGCTGAAGTGCTGCTTCTGCACGTGAAGGACCGGGTTCAGCCCCTAAAGGACATTTTAAAGCTAGCACTGTGGTCCCTGCTTCGAGGAGGCCCTGGGACTCACTGCCAGAGAGCCTGGTTGGTGAGATCCGGGCCCTCCCGAGAGACCCAGTCTCAGTAAACATGGAGGGCAGCTTTGGAGCCATGCCTGAGTTTGATCACCGCCCTTTCCATACACATCTCACTCAACTCCCCAAGGCTGCATGAACTAAAATCTCCAGACAAAGGTCATGATGCAGGACACCCTTCTGTTGTCCTTGGTTACATGATTTAGGAGCCAGTAAGAGACCTTTGTCTCAAACAAAGGAAAATGGTGGATGGAACCCAAGGAAGGACAGCCAGACTTGTCTTCTGGCACATGCATGTGCACACACACGCACACACACACACACGCACACAGAGTATCTAATTGGGGCTTGTTTACAGAAGGTTAGTCTGTCATCATCCTGGTGGAGAAGCTGCACAGCAGCAAGCGGGCAGGCTTGGTGCTGGGCAGTAGTGAGAACTTTACATCCTGAGCCCCAGGCAGCAGAGGCACTGGGCCTGGCATTGGCTTTCGAAACCTCAGAGTCCACCTGTCATGACATGCTTCCTCCAACATGGCCACACTAATCTTTCCAAACAAATCACTGACTGGGGACTAAGTGTGCAAATCAATGAGCCTATGAAAATTATTCTCATTCAAACAACCACAGAGGACGCACCAAAACCATGCCAGAAGAGCCAGGTGGGTGAGCTTACCAAGCATATCCAAGTAACTAGAGATGCAACCCCCTTTTATGTGTTGTACCCCAGAAACAGCAGGGCCACTGGCTTGTCATCTAACCATGCACTGTATCCACATGGTACCTTCTGCACTGTATCCATATGTACCTCATGCACTGTATCCATGTGAACCTCATGCACTGTATCCATGT
>NC_022010.1:69551984-69556901 GCF_000317375.1 Microtus ochrogaster
TACCTCATGCACTGTATCCATTTGAACCTCATGCACTGTATCCATGTGGTACTTCATGCACTGTATCCATGTGGTACCTCATGCACTGTATCCATATGAACCTCATGCACTGTATCCATATGACCCTCATGCACTGTATCCATACGGTACTTCCTACACTGTATCCATATGGTACCTGTGTCACCCCAAGTGTTCCCAACCATGAGCTATTTCCATACGGTACTAGGGTCACCCCAAGTGTTCCTGAGGCTTCAGCTCAGATGGTTTCATACTTGGTGTGGTCCACTCAGATTGAATCTGAGCAGGCTCCCAACAACTTTATGCTAACTTCTATGCTTTAAATTTTTTATTACATTTATTTGTGTGCGAGTGTGAGTGTGTGCATGTGTGTTTGTGTGTACATCTGTGCACAGACAGCAACCAATCAGTCCTTTCTCTCCTTCCACCACAGGGTCCCAGGATCTAACTCTGGTTGTCAGGCTTGAAGCAAGAGCTTCTTCTGGCTGATGCATCTCCATGAGCCCTGGCTGGACTCCTGAATCACCTGCTCCCGTTGTATCTGCATTAGCTCCCTGCCTCTGCCCTCATTAAGCCCTTGTCAAATGCTTCTCTTTATAAACTAAATACGTGGTGGCAAGGGTAGATGGATAGAAATCACAGGTCATCTCAATAGACTCAGAAAAAACTTCTAACAAACTCCAACATGTCCTCATGTAAAAAGTCCAGAAGAAACTCAGAATAGAAGGAACATATCTCAAAATAATGTGGAAATACATGAGTATATATAATAAATATACATTACATTAAATGGGAGGGGGAGTTCAAAGTATTTCCACTAAAATCAGGAACAAGACAAGGGTATCCACTCCCCAACTTTTTACTTATTTATTTTTAAAACAATCTTATTTTTATTTCACTTACCAATCCCAGTTCCCCCTCCTACCCTCCTCTCCTCCTGCTCTCCCCACCTTCATCCCACCCCAGCCCCCATCCATTCCTCAGAGAGGGTAAGGCCTCCCGCGGCCACTCCCCACTTGTATCTGACAGCACAGAAAGCCTTATTGAGAAGAGAAAGATCGGAGACGAAAGTAAAGGGGGCAACAGGAAAAGAAGCTCAAGGACCCCTGTTTGCCATGATAGGATTCTGTACAAAGGAGGCCCAAAGGAATATCAGAAAACTCACAGAACTGAACTTTTCAGCCAAGTAGCAGGATGCAAAATTCATATACAAAAATCAGTAGCCTTCTTATATAACAATGGCAATCATACTGAAAAAGAAATCAGGGAAATAATGCTATTCAGAACAGCTTCAAACAATAAAGTACCTCGAAATATCCCCAACCCAGGAGGAGAAGGACCTGTGTAATGAAAGTTTTAACACTGGAGAAAGAAATTGAGGAAGTCACCATTAGACAGGAAGATCAGTGGGATTAATGCTGTGAAAATGGCCATCCTACTGAAGCAATCAACAGACTCAGGGCAAGCTCCATCACGAGTCCAGAGACATTCTTCACAGAATTAGAAAAAATAAAATTTATAGGGAAACCAAAAGGCCACCACCGCCCGGCTTAACCAAAAGGAGCCTGGAAAGCCAAAGCAATTCCAAGCAGAAAGCCTACTATGAAAGCACTCACCTTGCCTAAGTTCATGTTATACTACAGAGCCACGGTGGGAAAAACAGCAAGGCACTGGCCCAAGAACAAGATGTGTGGACCACGGAAGTAGCAGAGCAGACCCAGACACAAGGTCATGCAACTGCAGCCACCTGACTTTTTACACAGCTGCCCCAAATCCACACATGGTGCCGGGGAACCGCAGAGCTGCCAAAAATCCACACATGGTGCTGGGGAACCGCAGAGCTGTAAAAGGAAGAAACCTGATCCTTATTGCTAATCTTCGCAGAACTCAACTCCAGATGGATCAAAGGCTTCGACATAAGACCCCAGACTCTGAAGGTGTCAAAAGAAAAAGTAGGGAGTGTTATGGTTTTGGTCCCTTTAAGAGACAAGCCACACCCATTCCCCTACCCATCCGCTGAGGCAGGCTGATCTTCAGCATCCGGCCTGAGCTCGCTCTCTTTTCCATCTTCCTCTCAGAGAGGCAGCTTCGCTTCTGCCTGTCTCCCCACTTCTCTGCTTCCCCCCTTCTCTGTCTCCTTCTCCTCTTCTCTCTCTCTCTCTCCCTCTCTCTCTGTCCCCCCCTTCACCCTTCCTCCTCCATAACCCCCTGAATAAACATTCAACCTCACCCTGCATGTCGTGTCTATCCATGTTTCTGTCTTCTGCTTGCCCGCCTGCCATGTGTCTCCCTGCCTGGAACCAGCCATTGCTCGGGGACCAGCAGCCGTCTCTGCCTGGGGCCCACTGCCTGCTGCCACATGGCCCGCCACCACTGCTCTGGGACCAGCAGCTGTCTCTGCCTGGGACTGGCTGCTCCCAGGGCCCGCTGCCTGCCACCACATGGCCGGCCACCACCATTTGGGACCTACAGCATTTCTGCCTACTGCCACCGGGGATCTTGCAGCATTTTTTAAAAAAGAACAACAGGGAGTATGTTTAGATGGAGACATAGGTAAAGATTTCCTGAACAGGACTCTGTTCCTTCAGGAAATATGGCCAGAAATGGGCAAATGGGACCTCCTGATAGTAAAGGAAACCTTGTCCTTCACGTAAGGACACTGACTGCAAAATAAGAGAGAATCATTGTCAGCTAAACATCTGACAAAGGGTTAGTGTCTAGAACTTAGGATACAAAGAACTCAAGAAACTAAACAAATAATCCAACGAAAAACTGGGCTACAGACCTGGACATTGTTTTCAAAAAGATGAACTACAAATGGTTAACAAGCCCTTTGAGTTTTTCAACAACACTAACCATCAGGAAAATGTTAGTTAGAACTATCTGAGAGTCCAACCGTCAGAATGGCTCCCCATCAAGAAAAACACATCATAAGAAACACTGGTGAAGTTGTAGGGAAATAGAAATCCTTGTGTATTGTTGGTGGGGGGTGTAAATTCTTGTGGCTATGTGGAAATCAATGTGGAGTTTTTCCTAAAACCTAAAAATAGAATGGCCATATAACCTAGCTGTACCTCTCCTTGGCATATACACAAAGAATTGTACAGCCTACTGGTGAGTAGATGAAGAAAATACGATACAAATACACAATGGAACTCTATAAAGAAAAAACAAATCAAGCAATTTGTAGGAAAATGAGTGGAACTGGAAGATAATAAATTAGGAGAAGTAACTTAGGTCTGGAAAAGACAAACCCTGTTGTTCTATCTCGTATGTGGATCCTAACTTCAAAGGTTTAGACTTGTGTATTTAATTTGGAGTATCTGGGAAGGTCTGGAAGATAGAAAGGCTCCTGAGGGGTAAGGAGGGAGAGTCCTTAAAAGGGCAGGGGTTAGTGTAACATGTAATGAGGAACTAGGGGGTTAAAGGGTTAATCAGGGATGGGAAGGGGGGCGTGAAGGAGAGGAGAGAGGGGGTAGCAAGGGTGTATGAAAAAAATCTTAAAAACCCAGTTTTGTAAACTAATAAAAATTATTATTTTTTTAAAAAGAAGTTTGATCAGAAATGTCTTGCCCGGGTAGACAATGCTCCACTTCAAAACCATGGGTTTTTAAATGGAAGTCTTAGGGCAGGCATGAGAAAATTCCCTATGAGTTACTGGTCAGAGACACCTAGAGACTGTTTCTCCTGGTTGTCCACAATACCGAGATGGCACATCCCTATTGCTGAAGACACCAGACACTTGGCCTGCTGGCCTTAAAAACAAACAAAAAACTATCTTGGACTGGCAGGAACCTTCCCCTCCACTGACTAGTTTAGTGTCAGAGGTACCATATAAGGGAATGGGGAGACAGACCAAGGGAAGCCCTACCCGGCGCTGGACACACAGGACCAAGACAGCACGTGTCTACAGGAGCAATAGTGGCATAGCTACTATGGGAGGCAACCAACTGCTTAAAAACACAAAAGCTTAAAAAATTAAGAGTTGAGGCCTATTCAACAAGAGCTAGTCCGTGCTGGGTGTTTAAACATCGTCAAAAGCCCATAGTTGGGGAGGTCGTCCCTAGAGGGGAACTTGCTATGACTGCTTCGATGAATGGACATGTCGGCAAACCGCTGCTAAATATTTATGTTTTCGCGCATAGCTTAGCGCTCCTTTCTGCCTAGGTCAGAGAAGGGTCCCTCTGCGGTGGGCAGCAGTCAGTGGAGAGGCAGCACGGCCGGAAAAGAGCTAAGACTAAGTGACTGTTGCATGTTCAGCTCTAACTGGGACATTTATGTGCACCCTCTATGCAAGGCTCAGGGAACACTGTGGAAGAGGGAGAGCTGGAGGATGGGGTGGGGTGCTGCGTCTGAGGTGCCGTGAGGTTTGTGTTCTGTCCGTGGCAGGACTGCTACACTCATGAACTCACAGCCAGCAGCCGTGGAGCCGGCCAGCGCTCCGGCACAGATGCAGATGTGACTGCGCTGCTCTAGACTGCTCTTTCTGTTTAGGATTGCTTTGGCTATTTGGGGTCTTTTGTGCTTTCACGTGAATTTTAGGGTTATTTTACCTAGTTTTGTGTGTAGGGGGATATCCTTGGAGATGTGATCGGGATTGAAGTGACCCTAAAAGTGGCTTTCAGTATCGTAGCCGTTTTTAGGATACTAATCCCGTCTATTCATGAGCATGGGGCTCTTCTAGTCTTCAACGTCTTTTTTTTTAAAATTTCTTTTATTGATATTTATTGAGCTCTACATTTTTCTCTGCTCCCCCTCTTCAACCCTCCCCCAAGGTTCCCATGCTCCCAATTTACTCAGGAGATCTTGTATTTTTATACTTTCTACTTCCCATGTAGATTAGATCTATGTGAGTCTCTCTTAGTGTCCACATTGTTGTCTAAATTCTCTGGGATTCTG